>NC_086106.1:27118585-27311085 GCF_963921235.1 Mobula hypostoma
AACGCAGCAGCTACTGACAAAAGTGGACATTGAATGCAATAAAGTTGGACTCCACCTAAACGCTAAAAAGACAGAGTACATGGCGTTTAACTGCAACTAAGATACTCTCAAGACCGTAGAGAATGATACCATTAAGAAAGTGTTTGACTACAAGTCCCTCGGCTCAAGAATGATGAGTTCGGAGAAGGACATGAAGATACAGAAGGCGGTGGCGTGGATGGCTATGAACGACATGAAGGAAATCTGGAAGTCGAACCTGACCAGAGGGCTCAAAAAGAGGATTTTCAGAGCAGTCATAGAGTCCATTCTCACGTACGGATGCGAGACGTGGACACTCACCAAGACGATGCGAAAATCTCCAGATGGTTGCTATACACAAATGCTCCGGATGGCTCTTGACGTGAGTTGGCAACAGCACATGACGAACGTCGAGCTCTATAACAACCTGCCGCTGCTCACCACTCAAATCGAGGCGAGAAGCCTGCAACTAATGGGGCACTGTCTGCGCCACCCCGAGCTACCTTCCAGCCTAGTAATCATATGGGAGCCCAAGCACGGGAGGATGAACCCTGGACACCCTCCCAAGACTATGGTCAACACACTCCTAGAAGACAGCGGCGCGGCTAATTTAGATGAACTGAACACACCGATGAAGGAGAAGGAGAAGTGGGGAGTCCGTCATTGTGCCCGACTCCGGCACCCTAGGCATGAGTCGACGTGAGAGTAGTAGGCCTATCTACTTTATGCCTAAAGCATTTCAGCTACCTGCTGCCATTCATCTGCACCGGGACTACAGCCCGCTATACCTCCACTATCCATATACCTATCCGAACTTCGCTTAAAAGTTGAGACCGTGCTCGTATGCATCACTTGTGCTAACAGCTCATTCCACACTCTGACGACCCTCTGAGTGAAGAACGTTCCCCTCATGTTCCCCGTAAACTTTTCACCTTTTACTTTTAGCGTCTGTTTGCAGTTCCACCGAACCTCAGTGGAAAAAGCCTGCTTGCATTTACCCCATCTGTATCCGTCATAACCTTCTATACCTCTATCAAATCTTCTCTCAGTCTTCTACGTTCTAAGGGATAAAGACCTAACCTATTTATTCCTTCCTTATAAATCGGGTCCTGCAGATTAGGCAACGTCCTTTTAAGTTTTCTCTATACTCTTTCAACCTTATTCACATCTTTCTTGTCGGTGGGTGACTAAAACTGTACACAGAAATTTGGTCTCACCAACCTCTTATAAAACTTCAAAATAACATCCCATCCAAATACATTGATCGATGAAGATCAACGTGTCAAATTCTCTATCTGTTGTGACAAGAATACACATAGATTAAGATGTAGCTGTCCTGTGCTGGCACCGGTGGGATCAGCAGTTGGTCTGCCACCTCTCTTCAGGAGAGAGAGAGATAAGGAAAATAATGGAGCAGCATTTGGAGATGTATAATGAAGGGACGGGAGAGAGAGTAACAGAAGGAGAGAGCTGTCTAGAGCGGCTCCCCCTTTGAACCCTGAACTGTTTGAAGTGATGGACAGGCGATACCCCAGCAGGGGGTTAAAAAGGGACAGGTTCGCTAAGGCGACACACACGACACTCGAGGTAACAAGACCCTGGAAGCGGTGCGTCTCTCACAAGTCGGTGGGAAGTACCGGGCCGTAAACCTACAGGGTGGAAAGGCACGATCGGCGGGAACCTGGTGTGTGTCCACCCTTGCCTGGGTGCCAGGTTCAGCGCAGGGAAACGATCGTATCTGGAAACGGAGGGGTCACGGTCGGTGACCTCAGATGACATGACAAAGTACTCGTCCGAAAGCTGACTGCGAAGGTCTGCGTCTGGAAGCCCTGAATATTCATTCGTTTTTGCTCTCTCTCTCCTCCCCGCCCCCACCCCGCCCACACCCCCACCCACCCCCCCCCCCCCCCACTGTCCATCGTTACGGCAGCGATTACTGCGAACTGAACTGAACTAACTTGGACTGAACTTTGCATAACTTTGAAACTGGTCATTTACCCCTAGACAACGATAGAGCTTGATTGATCCTGTTATCTTAATTCTGTGTACATGTATGTTTATCATTGCTGAACTGTTGCATTCATTATCCTTTTGATTAGAGTACTGTGTTGCTTGTTTCTTTAATAAAACTTTCTTAGTTCTGGTAACTGAGTGATCCATTTCTGCTGGTATGGCAACCCAGTTACGGGTACGTAACACTGTGAAGCCACTTTCAGTGAATTATGGGCCTGAATTCATTCATCTAAGAAAGGATGTGCTGACGTTGGACAGGATTGAAAGGAGGTTCACGAAAATATTTCCGGGAATGACAGGCTTTTCATATAACAAGCAAGAGAAAATAAGCAGGTACTGGAAATCCAAGCAACACAATTGAAATGTAGGAGGGACTCAGCAGTCCAGGTGGCATCAATGCCTAAGAGTATCGTCGACGCTTCGGGCCGAGAACTATCATCGGGGCTTTTCATATGGGTAATGTTTGATGGCTCTGTGCCTGTACATTCTGCAATTTAGAAGAATTGAAACCTCATTGATACCTATCGAATGCTGAAAATCCTAGATGGAGTGGGCTGTGACGAGGATGTTTCCTGTAGTGGGAAAGCCTGGGGTCCGAATGGGGGGGGGGCGTACATTTAGAACGAAAATGGGGAGGAACTTCTTTAATAATACGATGGTGAATATGTGGAATTCATTGCTACAGGTTGCTATGGAGGGCAGGTCATTAAGTGTATTTAAGGTGGAGGGTGATTCTTGATAAGTCAAGGCTTGAAACATTACAAAGTGAAGGCAGGCGAATGGGACAGAGAGAGAAAGTGATCAGTCACGATCAAGTGGTCGAGCAGATTCGATGGGCCGAATTGCTCAGTTCTACTCCTGTGTTTTATTGCCCAATGGTTTTATCGTTTACACATAATCATGTAGCATTCGATAGCAGTTTTGCAGCAGGAACACCGACGTCAATCCCTAGGCCAGTGAAGAAGAGTAGCTGGAATCCCTTCATGCATTCAAAGGAGAACATGCCAGTGGGTGACGACAGGAGCAGGAGCTGAAAGTGGTTAATCTCTGCCCAAACCAATTACGGGCCCCAGGAGGTAGGATTAGAAGAGGCAAGGGAGCGCAGTGTTTTCTGCAGGTCCTGCTTCACTCTCAAGTCTTGCCGTTAGGTTGAGAGTGAAAACCAGATGAGAGGACGGATGTGACTCCCACAACACAACATAAGCCTTCCAAAGCGGAAAGAGAACTGTGGCCTTCCATCAGTCACTATGTCCTGAGGGAATCCTTGCAGCCTGAACACATGCTGGTCCATGAGGCTGGGAGTCTCTCGAGTCGGCAGGAGCTTAAGCAAAGCCGAAAAGTGAGCAAAATTGGGGAATCGCTCAAGACCGCAGAATAGTACTGCACCCATTAAACAGAGGTAGACTGGTGGTGGAATCCGTGAAGAGGTGGGGCAGAGGCAGTAGGCACAAGCAGCGGACATAGCAGACCCGCAGTGCGCTGCCATAATGTCTAGTGCTGGGCACAAGAGGGTCAGGCAGAGACGAAGTCGAGGATGTTCTTGTACATAAGTGGCCAGCATAAACGTCTCTTGATAAAATCCAGGATCCTTTGAATTCACAAGTGGCCAACCAGACGAGAGGAGTAACTCTGTCACAATACTCTGGGGGCGCATCGTTTGGAGGCCCCTCACCTGGGCATGAATCCGACTGCTAGTAGGCCCTCTCCACCGACTCCTTGCCGAAATTACCAAAACGGCAATGGGCTTTGGATTGCCCTTGTTCTGAGACAGATTGAACTGCCTCGAGAGAGCATCGGCCTCTGTAGTCTTGCTGCCGGGTCGGCAGGAGGCGGTTAAATTGAACTGTGTGACGAAGACAGCCCACGGAGTCGTCCCGAGTATCGGAGGTCACAGAAACCTTGGGCCACAAAGGCTCGGGACAGACTTTGACTTTGACTGTGATCTGTCCATATCAGAACATGGTGCTCTGCTGCTCCCCAGTCAGTATCGCCTTGCTCCAGCGCTTCCATGATTATAAGACCATAAGGTCTGGGAGTAAAATTAGGTATTTGGCCATTTCTGCCCGCCATTTCATCATGGCTGACCCAATCTTCCTCTCAGCCCCAAAATACTACCTTCTCCCCGTATCCCTTCATGCCCTGACAAATCAAGAACGGATCAACTTCTGCCTTATATATAGAAACATAGAAACATAGAAAATAGGTGCAGGAGTAGGCCATTCGGCCCTTCGAGCCTGCACCGCCATTTATTATGATCATGGCTGATCATCCAACTCAGAACCCAGCCTTCCCTCCATACCCCCTGACCCCTGTAGCCACAAGGGCCATATCTAACTTCCTTTTAAACATAGCTAATGAACTGGCCTCAACAGTTTGCTGTGGCAGAGAATTCCACAGATTCACCACTCTCTGTGTGAAGAAGTTTTTCCTAACCTCGGTCCTAAAAGGCTTCCCCTCTATCCTCAAACTGTGACCCCTCGTTCCAGACCTCCCCAACATCGAGAACAATCTTCCCGCATCTAGCCTGTCCAATCCCTTTAGGATCTTATACGTTTCAATCAGATCCCCCCTCAATCTTCTAAATTCCAACGAGTATAAGCCCAGTTCATCCAGTCTTTCTTCATATGAAAGACCTGCCATCCCAGGAATCAATCTGGTGAACCTTCTTTGTACTCCCTCTATGGCAAAGATGTCTTTCCTCAGATTAGGGGACCAAAACTGCACACAATACTCCAGGTGTGGTCTCACCAAGGCCTTGTACAACTGCAGTAGTACCTCCCTGCTCCTGTACTCGAATCCTCTCGCTATAAATGCCAGCATACCGTTCGCCTTTTTCACCGCCTGCTGTACCTGCATGCCCACTTTCAATGACTGCTGTATAATGACACCCAGGTCTCGTTGCACCTCCCCTTTTCCTAATCGGCCACCATTCAGATAATAATCTGTTTTCCTATTTTTGCCACCAAAGTGGATAACTTCACATTTATCCACATTAAATTGCATCTGCCATGAGTTTGCCCACTCACCCAACCTATCCAAGTCACCCTGCATCCTCTTAGCATCCTCCTCACTGCTAACACTGCCACCCAGCTTCGTGTCATCCGCAAACTTGGAGATGCTGCATTTAATTCCCTCATCCAAGTCATTAATATATATTGTAAACAACTGGGGTCCCAGCACTGAGCCTTGCGGTACCCCACTAGTCACCGCCTGCCATTCTGAAAAGGTCCCGTTTATTCCCACTCTTTGCTTCCTGTCTGCTAACCAATTCTCCACCCACACCAATACCTTACCCCCAATACCGTGTGCTTTAAGTTTGCACACTAATCTCCTGTGTGGGACCTTGTCAAAAGCCTTTTGAAAATCCAAATATACCACATCCACTGGTTCTCTCCTATCCACTCTACTAGTTACATCCTCAAAAAATTCTATGAGATTCGTCAGACATGATTTTCCTTTCACAAATCCATGCTGACTTTGTCCGATCATTTCACCGCTTTCCAAATGTGCTGTTATCACATCCTTGATAACTGACTCCAGCAGTTTCCCCACCACCGACGTTAGGCTAACCGGCCTATAATTCCCCGGTTTCTCTCTCCCTCCTTTTTTAAAAAGTGGGGTTACATTAGCCACCCTCCAATCCTCAGGAACTAGTCCAGAATCTAACGAGTTTTGAAAAATTATCACTAATGCATCCACTATTTCTTGGGCCACTTCCTTAAGCACTCTGGGATGCAGACCATCTGGCCCTGGGGATTTATCTGCCTTCAATCCCTTCAATTTACCTAACACCACTTCCCTACTAACATGTATTTCGCTCAGTTCCTCCATCTCACTGGACCCTCTGTCCCTTACTATTTCTGGAAGATTATTTATGTCCTCCTTAGTGAAGACAGAACCAAAGTAATTATTCAATTGGTCTGCCATGTCCTTGCTCCCCATAATCAATTCACCTGTTTCTGTTTGCAGGGGACCTACATTTGTCTTTATCAGTCTTTTCCTTTTTACATATCTATAAAAGCTTTTACAGTCCGTTTTTATGTTCTCTGCCAGTTTTCTCTCATAATCTTTTTTCCCCTTCCTAATTAAGCCCTTTGTCCTCCTCTGCTGAACTCTGAATTTCTCCCAGTCCTCAGGTGAGCCCCTTTCTCTGGCTAATTTGTATGCTACTTCTTTGGAATTGATACTATCCCTAATTTCTCTTGTCAGCCACGGGTGCACTACCTTCCTTGATTTATTCTTTTGCCAAACTGGGATGAACAATCATGAAGACTTGGGCTCCACAGGTGCCGGTGGCGATGAATTCCACAGATTCACCACTCCCTGGCTAAAGGAATGCTTCCTCATTTCCGTTGTAAAAGAACTTCCCTCTAAGCTGAAGCTGTGCCCTCTGGTCCTAGACACTCCCACTGTAGGAAACATCCTCTTCGCATCCACTCTGTCAAATTTCACGACTTGATAGGTTGCAATGAGGTCTACCCCTCATCTTTCTGAATTCAAGTGAATATGGCCTAAATCAGCGAACGCTTGTCATGTGACAAGCCATTCAATTCTTGAATCATTTTCGTGAAATTCCTTTGAACCCTCTCCAGTTTCAGCAGATTTTTCTTCGAGGATCAAGGGTCCAAAACTGCTGAAAATACTCCAAGTGAGGCCTCACCAGTGCTTTATAAATGTCAACATGGCATCCTTGCTTTTATATTCTGGTCCTCTTGAAATTAATGCTAACATTTGCCTCCCTCACCATAGACTCACACGCAAATTCGCCTTTAGGAAATCCTACACAAATAATCAAAGTCCCTTCCCACCTCAGGTTTTTCTTTTTTGCATTTTCTTTCCATTTCCAAAATGATCAACAATTTCATTTCGTCTTCCATACACTTCCCGACACTATATTCCATCTACCATTTCCTTGCCTATTATCCTAACCTATCTCAGTCCTCGTGTAGCCTCTCAACGTCCTCAAGACTATCTGCCCCTCCACCTATCTTCACATCGTCTGCAAACTGTGAAACAAATGTGCTGCACCTGTTTGATCAGAGCATAATAAAATAAATGGTATTCATCGTGGTTTCCTTAAAGGAAAATCTTGCCTGACACATTTGTTGAAATTATTTGAAGACATCAAAAACAGAACAGACAAAAGGTAATTGTGTACTTCGATTTAGAGAAGGCGATGGAAAAGGAGGCACTCATGAGGCTACTAAAAAGGAACGAGCGTATCGTGTTATCGGAAAGTTTCCAGCATTGCTAAAGCAGTGGCTGATTGGCAGGAGGCAATGCATGGGAACATTGGGAGCCGGTAACCCGTAGTGGTCAACAGTTGTTTATTGTGGTGTCAATTCCTTTGTCGGTATATGTCAAGGACATTATTAAGAAGGAGAGTAATATGTAGTGATGTAGTTTTGATGGATTCATTTTCCATTCATACATCTGATGGCTGGACGGAATAATTTGTTCATCAATCGTTTAGTGTTTGCCTTCAAGCACCTTTACCTCCTACCTGATGGCAATAATTTCAGGAGAGCATGTCCTGTGCGATGCCGATACTCAATGACGGAAGCTGCGTTTTTGAGGCATCAGTCCCGAAGATGTCCTGCCTGATATAGAGGCCACCGCCCACGATGGAATTCAGTGGCTTTCGAAATGTCTGCAGCTTATTTCGATCATTCGCAGTGCCCCTTCCATTATAAGATATGTTGATATATTCAGCTCGAACGCGTCCCCGATACATCTGTAGAAATTAGCGAGTATCTTTGAAAGCATACAGAATCCCATCGAACTGCATCGAGATCGTGGGTCAGGATAGATTCTCAGAGATAATGACAGAGAGGAGTTTGCGATTTCTCCACATTTTCCAGTTCTGATCCGTAAATGATGACGTCTTTGTGTTTACTCATCTTACACATTCCGAAGTCCACGTTCAATTCTTTGATCTTACTGACGATGTATCTAATATTATTGGTGCAATATCACTCAACTAGCTGATATAGTGGTGGAGACTACTAGGGGATCAATTATTATGGAATTTGTTTTGTGCAATTAGCTATACTTCATCAGACAGATTGCGGTAGTAGATCCTTTCGGGAAAAGTCATCATAATATCAACTAATTCATCTAATTGCCTGAGACAGCGAAACAGAAGTCATAAGTATCAGTATTACGGTTGAGTAAAGAGAATTACAGAACGATGAGAGACGGTAAAGCGGAATATAAAAATAAACTAGCGAAATAACATTGCAGAATTTAAACTATATTTCTCAAGATATAAGAATTTTAAACGAAGGGCGAGACTGGATACCAGCCGATGGAAAACGATGCTAGAGATACTAGATGAGTCCTGACGAAGGGTCTCGGCCTGAAACGTCGACTGTACCTCTTCCTAGAGATGCTGCCTGGCCTGCTGCGTTCAGCAGCAACTTTGATGTGCGTTGCTAGAGATGTTGTAATGGTTTACATTGAAATGGCGAATGAATTGATTCAGCATTTTGCAGAAGTCTTTACTATGGAAGGTCCGAGCAGTATGTGTCATCGTACCTTCTGGCAATCCCCCACCTTGCCATTTAACTCAGGAATTGGGCCTCAATCACCTTATTTAATTTCCAATCATTCTCAGGTTCCACTAACTACACACACCTGCTTCCCATCAGAAACTGCAGGATAAAGACCCTGTGATCACAACAAGCAGTTGCCAGTTCGTTGGTCCACTCGTGTATGAGTAACCTCGTTCCATGGTTCTTAGGACTATGAGTTCTAAGTCTAGCATCGTTCCTGAATTCTCTAATAAAACCAAGACTCCGGGTAAAGGCTCTCTTGGACACGAATTCCACGCTCGCTATGAGCGTAAAGCCTCCCGACCCGGCTTCCCCGCCCGTGTTCAGCACTTGGGTTCGCTCCACCGCCACAACCTTGCAACAGAATGCTGGAATTTTTTGCTGTCAGCGGTCTTGAGTTGTGTGAAGCTACCATTACTTGAGAGAAGTTCTTTGTGAAAATGAAAAGTCTAAAGGTAGATGCCACCTGTACCAGATGCTATGCACACAAGGGTTCTGAGAAAAGGTCTCTAAAGAAATTGTCCTGGCATTAGAAATGATATTTCAAGAATGAACGGGCTCTGAATAGTTCTGGAAGACGGTGATATAGAAAATATCACTGCACTCTTCAAGAATGTAGAGAGGCAGAAGAAGGGAAACAATGGGACAATTCATTTGATCTCAGCTCTGGAATCAAGAATCACTGGGCTCTGGCAAGTTCTGGAATACGGTGATATAGCAACTATCACTGAACTCTTCAAGAATGGAGAGAGGAAAAAGAAAGGAAACAATAGGACAGTTTATTTGATCTCAGCTCTGACCCTTTTGACAAAGAAGTTGCAGAAGATTATTGAAGATGTGATCTCAAGATTTTTGCAGGCACTTGATTAAGTAGGCCTTAGTTATTTTGCCTTACAAATATAGCTTTCCAAGCTTGGAGCCCAAGGTATACCAGGGAATAGTCTGCAATGCATAAAACGGTGGGTAATTAACAGAAGGCAAAAATTGGGAATAAGTGGAGCCTTTTCTTGGTATGATTGTCACTGAATGTGGTGTTTCTCAGGGTTTGTGTTGGGACTGCTTCTTTTTACGTCGTATGCCAATGAATTAGACGACGAAATTGAGTGATTTCTTTCAAAGATTACAGACGACGAGAAGTAGTGTGGAGGGAAGTTATATTTGAGGAGTTAAAGCGGCTACAGAAGGAATTGCACAGATTTGCAGAAAGAGCAAAAAGTGCAAATGGAAACCAGTGTTGGGATATGTACGGTAATGCACGTTGGTAGTAGAAATGAAAGGTCTGACTGTTTTAAAATGTACAAAAAGTCGAAATCCGGAGCCACAAATGTATTTGACAGTTTTCTTTCAGGTTAATTTCGAGGTTGAGTCTGTGGTGAGGAAGGCAAATGCGATGCTGGCATTCATTTCAAGAGGACTGGAATATAAAGGCAAGCATCGAATGTTGAGAAACAAAATAAAATCTGCAGATGCGAGAAACCCAAACAAGCCAAACAAAATATTGGGCCAACTAAGCAGGCCAGGCAGCATCTTTCAAAAAAAAAGCGGATTTCGACAGGACGAATGGTCTCATCCCGAAACGTCGAATGTATTTTTCTTTTCAAAGTTGGTCCCTGGCCTGACGAGTCCCTCCAGCATTTTGAGTGTGTTGTATGGGATGCTGAGTATTTGTACAACACTGGTGGGGCCTCAACTGGAACACCGTGAGATGTTGTGGACCCCTCATCTTGAAGACTCTGGCATGTATTCAACACCATTCTGAAGAATGAGGTGTGATATTGCAATTTTTCGAACTGTAAGAGAGTAAATATGGACAGGACGTTTCCATGGGTGAGAAAGTATAAAACCAGAGGATAGAGTCTACGGATAGATTGAGGAAATGAGGAGGTACATGTTTATCCAGAGAGTGCTCAGTCTGAAGAATTGTTTGTCACAGGCAGTTGTGGAGGCCAGGTCTTCATGTGTATTGAAGAAAGAGGTTGATAGATTTTTTGTACGTTTGGGGCATGAAGGGATGCAGAGAGCAGGAAACATTAGGCTTGAGGGGGAAAATAGTTCAACGATGATGAAATGGAAGGCCTGTCTGGAAGAGGCAAATTGTACTGATAATCTTATTGCCTTACTGTGGACATGTCGCACCTGTACGCCATCTCGTTAGCTTGTGAAATTTTGCAAGCAATAGTTGTGTCATCAGCAATATTTTTGATGATATTTAAGATATTCCGAGTAATACCGTTATTGGCGGGGGGCGGGGGGGCGGGGGCGGCAGAGACGGAGGACAGTGTGCTAGCACACACCCTTTAGGTGCACCAGCGTTGATTATGAACAAGGTAAATAATTTATTTCCGATTGGCAGAGACTGTGGTCTTCCAGTGTGCATGTCGAGAATCCTATTACAGAGGGAGGTGCAGGTGCAGGTGATCTAAGGCCGCATGTATAGCCAATGAACTGGCATTTGCTGTCGGCAAATTGTGACGATAGACAATTTGCAGTTGATCCTGGACCTCAGAACCCGAAGACGGAAATGTACTGTCTGCCATGCATGTCGGAAGCGGCGAATTATTTATCTAATATCAGAGTTTATATTAAAATTGGCACACACATACTTAACTCATCTAATGCTCATATTGCATTAAGAGAAACTGTGCTCGTTGTCAATTGATTTGTTAATGATGGAGGAGGGATATCAACGTAAACTTCGGAGAGCAATTAGGAAATTGGGTTGCAGGATGGTGCACAATGGACATCTGCAGCAGTCATTCCATAAAGAAAGAAAGAAAGAAAGAAAGAAACTCTGTCTGGATGTGTATCATCGGATCTATAACTATGTAAATAGGAGCAGTTTAGAACCCAGGTAAACAGAAGATAATTTATATATTCCATGGTGATTTCACCCGAGATTGAGGCTAATATCAGTAAGGACAATTTAAAACTATCACCCACCTCTCCTGTGTTTCTGGTTCGCGAGATGGACAGTAGAAAACCATATCAGCATAAGTTCACTACTTTAATAAGGGAGAAAATAAACCTCATGCCACATATGAGCATTACCTGGCGAATTTGAACCCGTCAGCATCGACCAAAGCACTTCTTGATATACGATTTGTCTTTCTAGAAGTAAGCTGTGAGATGTATCTACTAGTGATAATTTTACAGACTCTCTAATATCTAAACGGCCTACAAACCGCGCCCTCGCCCTTTCCCGCCTCGCTAAAATACAGCATTTTGTTCTTTCATGTTCCTAGCTGCGTCTGTGCTGCAGAAGATACCTTCCATCTCGGGATATCTGAAATGATTTTATTTTCACTGAAACATGCTCCTCTACGTACTTACACAGTTTGATGAAACGCTTATCCGCTCCTGGTGCATTCCTCCTTGACAAACAACGAAACGAAGCAATCACCTTTCATCAAAGTTGCTGCTCAACGCAGCAGGCCAGGCAGCATCTCTAGGAAGAGTTACAGTCACGTTGTCTGCACCTCTTCCGAGAGATGCTGCCTGGCCTGCTGCGTTCACCAGCAACTTTTATGTGTGTTGCTTGAATTTCCAGCATCTGCAGAATTCCTGTTGTTTGCGTTTTTAAAATCACCTTTCATCCTCTCTTGCTGTGTCGCAATTCCTTCATCCAGAAAACTGAGTCTGTTTTTCCCAACCTCATTTTATGTGGCAACTCTTTCTGCGATGCATGAGAATTTACATCATCTGCGACCAACGATTCTAATTTCCAACAGCTCCCCAATAGCCGTAGGAATTGCAACACCTCTCCTTCTAACTAGAAATTACCAAATAGCCTGGGACGTCTATGATCTGACATTATGAAAATTCATTTCACGGATGTCATGTAATTTACTCCCTGTTCATTTCTTTCTCCTCTTTATCCGCAGAAGTGCACCGCAGATCTCTTACTTAAAGCACCTTCAGTCCCGTGTTTCCCGGTTTCTTACAATTCTTGACCTTAATCGATTTGCTTTTCCCTGATACCATAGAACAAATCTATATCTTTTGCCAAATGCTCCCATCTGATCAGACTCCATACCTTTTCCGGACCCCTGTACAACTTTTATTCTTAAACACTGTATTCACGAACCTGCAGTTATCTACTTTCAATAACTCCATGCACCCACGTTATCACCACCCTTCCTTTTAATATATGGTTCCATCTTCCAAACACCGTTCCTCATCTGTATGTACCTAGAGCTTTCCAGCTGATTCCTGGCCTTTTTTCCTCTCTAAACTCCTTCTATCTCTTGCTATTACGGCTTTCAAGTTTGGGATTTGATAAAAAAAAATACTCGAAACGTGAACGACCGATTTGCCTTCAGAGACACTGCCTGACCAGATGCTAATGGTCCAGAAGATCTTCAGTAGGATTATAATCAAATTATCTCCAGGTATTGCAAGTGTAACATCAGAACAAACGTTATTCAGAAGCCGGAGAAGCATCTGCAGAAATACAAACAACTTTAATAAATCAGGTTGCAGATTCGGTCTAATGCCGAGTTTCAATTAATATCGGCAGGAACTTGGTATAACCCATAATACAGAGAGCCAACGCATACTTTGATATCAACGCCTAGTGATATTTCGAGATATGACCAAACGGTTGCATATCTATTATTTACAGACATGCAGGTTTATTTTATGTCATGCTACGCAGGACCTGATGTAATATACAGTGGTATGCAAAGGTTTGGGTACCCCGGTCGAAATTTCTGCTACTGTGAATATCTAAGCGAGTAAAAGATGAACTGATTTTCAAAAGGCATAAAGCTGTAGATGACACATCTTTTACAGTTTCAAAATTTAAAAAAAAACAAGGATAAAAGCCTGAAGCAAAATTCGGGCACCATGCAAGTTCAGTACCTCGTAACACCCCCTTTGGCTAGTCGCACAGCTTGTAAGAGCTTTTTATAGCCATCTAAGAATCTTTCAATTGTTGTTTGGGGCATTTTCGCACATTCTTTCCTACAAAAAACGTCAAGTTTTATGAGCTTCTTGGATCGTCTTGCATGCACTGCTCTTGTGATGTGGAACCACAGATTCTCAATGATGTTTAGTTCAGGGGACTGTGAGGGCCATGGCAACTCCTTCAGCTTGCGTCTCTTGAGATAGTCCATTGTGGATTTTCATGTGTGTTTCGAATCATTGTCCTGTTGCAGAAGCCATCCTCTTTTCATCTTCGGCTATTTTTTTACAGTCGGTGTGATGTTTGCTTCCAGAATTTGCTGGTATTTAATTGAATTCATTCCTCCCTCTACCAGTAAATGTTACCCGTGCCACTGACTGCAACACAAGCCCAAAACATGATAGACCGACCCCCGTGCTTCATAGTTGCGGTGGGGGGTTCATTTCATGAAATTCTGCACCCTTTTTTCTCCAAACATATCTTTGCTCACTGCGGACAAAAAGTACTATTTTAACTTCATCAGTGCAGAGGACTTGTTTCCAAAATGCATCAGGCTTGTTGAGATGTTCCTTTGAACCATTTGAATAGAACGTTTTGGCCGCAATGATCAAAGGTATGTTTGGAGAAAAGGGTGTAGAATTTCATGAAATGAACCCCTCTCTAACTGTTAAGCACGGGGTGGATCGATCATACTTTGGGCTTCTGTTGCAACCAATGGTACGGAGAACATTTACTGGTCCAGGGAACAATGAAGTCTATTAAATACCGGAAAATTCTGGAATCAAACAACACACCGTCCTTAAAAAACCGAAGATGAAATGAGGATGGCTTCTAAAAAGGATAATGACCCTAAGCACACCTCAGAATCCACGATGGACTACCACAAGAGGTGCAAGCTGAAGGTTTTCACAGTCCCCTCACATCATCGAGAATCTGTGGATAGACCTCAAAAGAACAGTGCATGCAAGACCGCCCAAGAATCTCACAGAACTTGAAGCCTTTTGCAAGGACGAATGGGCGAAAATGCCCCGAAATAAGAATTGAAAGACTCTTAGCTGACTACAAAAAGCATTTATAAGATGTGATATTTGCCAAAAGGTGTGTTACTAAGTACTTCCATGCAGGGTGCCCAAACTTTTGCTTCGTGCCCTTTTACTTTTTTTTGTCATTTTGAAACTGTAAAAGATGGAAATAAAAAAAGTTTTCTTGCTGAAAATATTAAATAAATTTGTCAACTTTAACTTCATGCTTTTTGGAAATTAGTTCATCTTTTACTCACTTGGCCCTTCACAGTAACAGAAATTTTGACCGGGGTGCGCAATCATTTGCATGTCACTGTATTTGGGAACTGATCTGAAATGCAGTGGAATGCAAAAGTTTGGGCATCCCTGGTCAAAATTACTGTAACTGTGAATGGCTAAAATCAGTTACGTTATTGGCCCCCTTTCTGGTCCTAACTTCCAACAACAGAGATTCCGTAGATAATCCTTCCATAACTTCCTCTTTTTCTGCCGCCATGACAAAATCTCTGATCAACAGTGCCACGCCCCCACCTTTTTTCCTCCCTCCTTGTCCTTTCTAAAACATTTAAATCTTGGCACTCGAAAAACCGTTCCTGCCCCTGAGCGATCCCTGTCTCTGTAATGGTCACAACATCATATCTCCAAGTGCTGATCCACGCTGTATGCTCATGCACATTGTTGATTATATTCCTTGCATTAAAATAGACAAATCTCAAACAATCGGTCTGAGCGCCATCCCTTCTCTATCTTCTGCCTATCTGCCCTCTCGCGCTGTCTTAAAGCTTTCCCTCTTTGTGATCCAACCGCCTTTTCCTCCATTACTTCAGTTCAGTTCCCACCCCCCAGCAATTCTAGTTTAAACTCTCCCTAACAGTCTTTGCAAACCTCCCCGCCAGGATATTGGTCCCCTTCAGATTCAAGCGAAATCCGTCCTTCTTGTAAATGTCACACCTGCCACAAAAAAGGTCCCAATGATTAGTAAGTCTGAATCTCTGCACTCTGCTGCAATCCCTAGGCCAGCGAGCACTGTGAGGGTCATGTTTTTTGACTTCTTCAGTGCGTTCAATACCATCCACCCTGCTCTGCTGGGGAAGAAGCTGACAGCGATGCAGGTGGTTGCCTCCCTGGTGTCATAGATTCTTGATTACCAGATTGGCAGATCACAGTACGTGCGCTTGGAACACTGTGTGACCGGCAGAGTGATCAGCAGGACCGGGGCCCCACAGGGGACGGTCTTGTCTCCCTTTCTCTTCACCATTTACACCTCGGACTTCAACTACTGTACAGAGTCTTGTCATCTTCAGAAGTTTTCGAATGACTCTGCCATAGTTGGATGCATCAACAAGGGAGATGAGGCTGAGTACAGGGCTACGGTCGGAAACTTTATCAGATAGTGTGAGCAGAATTATCTGCAGCTTAATGTGAAAAAGACTAAGGAGCTGGTGGTTGACCTGAGGAGAGCTAAGGTACCGGTGACCCTTGTGTCCATCCAGGGGATCAGGGTGGACATTGTGGAGGATTACAAATACCTGGGGAAACGAATTGACAATAAACTGGACTGGTCAAAGAACACTGAGGCTGTCTACAAGAATGGTCAGAGCCGTCTCTATTTTCTGAGGAGACTGAGGTCCTTTAATATCTGCCGGACGATGCTGAGGATGTTCTACGAGTCTGTGGTGGTCAGTGCGATCATGTTTGCTGTTGTGTGCTGGGGCAGTAGGCTGAGGGTAGCAGACACCAACAGAATGAACAATCTCATTCGTAAGGCCAGTGATGTTGTGGGGATGGAACTGGACTCTCTGACGGTGGTGTCTGAAAAGAGGATGCTGTCTATGTTGCATACCATCTTGGACAATGTCTCTCATCCACTACATAATACACTGGGTGGGCACAGGAGTACATTCAGCCAGAGACTCATTCCACCGAGATGCAACACAGAGCGTCATAGGAAGTTATTCCTGCCTGTGGCCATCAAGCTTTACAACTCCTCCCTTGGAGGGTCAGACACACTGAGCCAATAGGCTGGTCCTGGACTTATTTCATAATTTACTGGCATAATTTACATATTCCTATTTAAATATTTATGGTTTTATTACTATTTATTATTTATGGTGCAGCTGTAACGAAAACCAATTTCCCCCGGGATCAATAAAGTATGACTATAACTATGACTAATCCTCCACCTCATTCTATTCCTATGCTCACTGTCATGTGGCACAGGCAGTAATCCCGAGATTGCTATTCTTGATGTCCTGCTTCTCAACTTCCTTCCTAACTCCCTGCCGTCTGCTTTCAGGCCCTGTTCCCGTTGTCCCTACCTGTGTCGTCGGTACGAATATGTACCAGGATCTTAGCTGTTCCCCTTCCCACTTCAGGATATCGTGGACGCGACGAGAAACATCTCGGACCCTGGCACCTGGTAGGCAAACTACCATCCGTGTTTCACTCCTGCGCCACAGAATCGACCGTCTGACCCCATAACTATAGAGCCCCTATCACTGCTGCCATGCTCATCCTTTCCCTACCCTTCTGAACTATAGCCCCAAGCTCTGTGCCCGAGGCGCGGCCACTGTTGCTTCCCCTAGGTAGGCCGTCTCATCCAACAGTACTCAAACATGAGCACTTATTGTTAAGGGGGACAGCCACTGGGGTACTCTCTAGCATCTGCCACTTGCCTTTACATGGGTAATTACACATGTTCCAGCATTTTAAAAATAAAGAAAAGGCCAAATAAACCTCGATGAAAATAGATCACAAACTTCATTTTAAAGCTCGAACTCCTGCACTGATCAGCAGGCAATACGTGTGGGGTGAGTGGGCAATAGATGTCGGGATCCTCTGCATTGTTTATGAATATAATATTGCTTTGTTCAAGAAAATTGGCAGAATCCGTTACTGCAGCAAATGTCTGAAACTTGCAGAGCATATATTATGTAATTAAGGCATGCCGTAAGATAAAGAAAGAAGAACACTCTTACTCCATCATACGAATAGAATATAATTGGCAATTCGTCAACTAACTTGTATAAAATGGAATGAAATCCAATACAGAGATGTATAGATATTGGCGTTAGTTTGTTGAGATCTATTGAATTCCAACATCAGACTGGAAACAAAAAGAGGGGGAAAACAACCCATAAAAAAGAGGGTGATGTCTCATTATTGCTGCTATTGGACATCAAAATGATAGTTAAAAATCATTTGTAAATACAAATAAAGACAACCAATGAGAACATTTTGAAAGTTCAGTCGTAGTAAAATGTAGCCAACACAAAATTTTCTATAATGTTGACAAACAGCATCAAGATGAATAAAAATAGAGTCTTAACTCTGTCTATAGATACATTACTTGAACCAAGGCAGGTTAAAGTTTTTAAACACAGGATCGATGGCAATGCGTGGACGGATGTGTTAATATGAATACCATAGTCGGACATAAATCGTACAGTCATGGAACAGTACGGCACAGAAACAGGCACTGCAGACCATCTGGTTAATGTTCAGCTTATTTAAACGGCCTTCTCCAGTTGACCTGCAACTGGCCCATTTCCTCCATACCACTCCCATCCACGTACCTGTCCAAGCTTTGATTAAACATTGAAATAGAGCTCGAATGCACCAGTTGTTCCACATTCCCTCGAAGCTCGCAGTGAAGAAGATTCCCCTCATGTTCCATTTACACTTTTCGACATTATCTTTAGTCCCACGCAAACTCGGTGGAAAAAAAATACTGTTGTGTTTACCTTTTGCGAACACCTCCTAAATCTATGTACCTCTATGAAATCTCCTCTATGTTATTTTCTACGTTCCAACGAAAAAGAGTCCTGAAATACTTAATCATTCCTTATAACTGGGATCCTCCAGATGCGGTATGTCCTTACAAATATTGTTTACACACTTTCAACTTTATTTACACTTTTTTTGTGAAACTAAGTGAACAAAGTTTCAGACAATAATCCAGATTATGCCTCACCAGTGTTTTATCCAACTTTCACATAACATCCCCTCTGCTACACTCAGTATTTTGATTTATCAAGGCCAATGTGCCGGAAGCTTTCTTTACGATTAAATCTCCCTTCGACCTCACTGTTTATCCGTTTGTTCTATCGCACTCATCAGCACGCTGACATTCAGGTTTTTTTTCAGCCAGGGACACAATATTTTTTTTGAAAATCACGGTTCCCTACAGCTGGTATCTTCATTTTATATTCTGACATTATCATAGAAGCATCGCGAGCTCAATATTTCCGTTTTGAAGGCTTGCCATTTGCCAATAAACAACCTGTCTCAATTCAGTCTTGCTTGATCCTTTCAGATACCATCTCAACTGGCCGTTCTCCAATTTAGAATCTCAATATGCGGCCCAGACCTATATGTGTGTTTCTGCTGCTGCAGTGCCTCAGAACGGAGCGCTGTCCACTTAGAACAGAAAGAAGGAGGATTTCCTTCATCGAAGTGGAGGGGATTCTGTGCAATGTAGTGCTAAAAAAAAAGGTTGCGGAGTGCCGAGTGACATAATGCATCTACGTGGTGTTCGATATGTTATTTATTAGTTAGGGCGCCAGGTTTGCGGGAAAAAAGACAGGGGAATGGGGTTTTAAGTGTTAAAAAATCAGCCATGATAGAATTGAGGAGGAGAATCGATGAGACGCATGACCTTATTCTGTTCCAGTGTTTTACAGCCATATGATTTACTTGTTGGAGCATTCGTAAGGGCCGCATAATTCCCAGGGCCAACATAGCATGCTTATCACATCATTCTTCAGAATGTGAAAGAAATCGAAATTCCAGACGAAAACTAAGTGGCCACGTGGAGAACTTACTAAATCATAACATTCGTCAGCGGGAATGGACCTCCTAACTCTTTAATGAATAACGAATTATCGCTTTAATGGGTTCTGCAAACTTGTGAGCTGCCATATCATTGCAGCAGATTGAACGTTGTGTAACCTGATGCGCTACTATGCCAGATCAGCATGATAAGCCAGCCTTAAGTTGAATTAAACCGGGACACAAAATCGGTACGTAAGAGTGAGAAAAGAACCAGCATTCTATCCCTCAACTATTGTCAGGTTATCTTCATTTTGACATGCAACTTTTGTCATGCGTATATAATTCATTAAATTATGTATACCATTCCTGTCTACGTGCGCTTGTTGTGCATATGGTGAATATTTGCTTTTCGCGGATTCTGAACACATTTCCGACATTACAGAATAGCTCAAGTCTGCGCTGTTCTGCGGAATTTGCAGATCAGAAATGCCATCTGGCATCCAGTTGGTTGCAAGTGATAGATTGCAATGTTTGCAAAGATTGATCTGACTGCCCAAGAAATTTGAGTGTATGTTGCACAAGCTAATTGAAATCATCCAATTAGGAACTTTCTGGTTAGCTGTGAGAAATTGTTAACCAGGTTACTAATGTGTTTATATCTGTAGTGATCACAGATGGACTCAAGCTTGGCGTTGATATAAATAATCTCAGAAACGTCAGTCCCAGATGAGAATGCAGAGGGACAGAAACGGAACATATTTGTCCCCACCAGCGCATAACATATTCTGAGAGAGAAAGATGTAAATGTTCAAACGATCCATCAGTAATGGTTAATCTTCTGTCAGCTGGAGGGTATTAAAATAGAGATAATATTCAGGATTATTCTGGGTCTTTCCCCACCCCCCGCCCCCCGTAATCGCAGGGATTACGGGTCCAGTGCAATGACATAACTCACTCGCTGTTTGTATCTATGTCCAGTTATCGCCCTAATTATTCTTTTTTTTATTCCTCAGAACTGGGTTTATACAGAGGTACTGAACAAAAAATTAAATAAAATATTTAATTTAATATATAATATTAAATATTAAATTTTAATATTAAGTTAATTTTAATTTAGAGTATTGAATCGTCATCATCATCATATAAATTAAATCGTGGTCTGAATTGTTGATCTGTGCAGTGTCTGTTGGAGTTGTTGTTGTCCACCTTTAATGTATTTCCCACGATCAAAAGATGTTCTGGGCAGAAACTGAAGGAGTTGGATTTGCTATTGATCGTGCTAATGCTTTGTCAGAAGGCCTCTACCATCACCCCAAACAGTGCATTTCGGGGAATATACTCACGAATACAGATGTAGTAATGTAAAGGCATCCGTTAGTTTTGCAAGACCATGGGTCTGCGCCTGGAAAGTTTTCACTCTCCAGGGCACAGGCCTGGGCAAGGTTGTAAAGAAGACCAGCAGTTGTCCATTCTGCAAGTCTCCCCTCTCCACGACACCAATGTTGTCCAAGGGAAGGGCATTCAGACCCATACAGCTTGGCAACAATGTCGTCGCAGAGCAATGTGTGATGAAGTGCCTTGCTCAAGGACACAACACATTCCCTCTCTTTGGCTCGAACTCAGGACCTTCAGGTAGCTAGTCCAATAACTTAACCACTTGGCCACGTGGCCACACTGGCTGGTGGCGTAGTGGCATCAGAGCCGGACCTCGGAGTGAAGGCTGTGGAGTTCGATTCCAGCAAGCTCCCTTGCACCCTTTCCATCTGTGCTGGGTTCAGCGTCGAACTAGCAACTGGGCCTCTTAAAATTAAAAAAGCTTACTAAAAACCGCCGGCGTCCCGATGACTCCACTCGGAGTTAAGGACTTTCTTCATATGTAATTAAAAATAAATAATTACCCAGTCTCGCAGTAAATGCATGCCATCTCATATTAGATATAAAAAAAACACACACACAAAATAAAAACAACAACTGAGGATAAGGTGTTGTTCGCTGATTTTATCTAATCTTCTCATAATCTTATAAAGTTCTGTACATCTTCCCGTGTCATCCGCCACTCCAGAGACAATAACCGGAGAGTATAGAACCTCTCGTTGTATCATTTGCCTTCAAATCCAGGCAGCATCCTCGCCAAACATTCTGCACCACCCAAAATCCCCGACGTATTTCCCATTTTGCGGTGACTAGAAAATTATACAACATTCCAACTGCTCCTAACCAGAGATGTGTAAACTAGCAAAATAGCTTCCTAACTTTAGGATTTCATGCAACGACTAATAACTGCAAGCATTCCTGGTATCTTCTTAACCACACTGTCAACCTCTATGTAGCTAGTCTCAGGTAGCTATGAACCTGCACTACGAGATCCTTCTGCTCAGCAGCACTATTCGGGGTATCGAACTTAACAGTGTACTGTATCTTTACATTTACCAAGCTGAATCAGTACCCAGTTGGCAGAGCGAAATACAGTCGTCATTTCACCGCCCATATCTGCAACAGTTTCCACTGAGTTTTCGGCGAGTCGTCTACTCTCCCCACGACATCACCAAGTCTAGCTAAATTTCTAGAGCCTACATAGTATGTCTATCCCGTACATTTTAGAGATCTGTAATAAACGATGTTACCAGACAAAAGCTACGTTGTCACGGAGTGAACGTTAAAAATCAGCAAATGTTACAGCAGGATTAGGCCACCTAACTTAGATCTTCCGCTGTAATGAGTTGTGCTAACTTGTGTGCTTCCATATCCTTGCAGCATATTAAACGTGACCCAACCCGGTGTGCTTCTATCCCATATTAGTCGGTTAAGACAGGCTTAACTTAAACGAAACCGGGACACAAAATATGTATGCAAGATAAGAAGCAGGAATATATCGTTCAACTATTTATATTGTGCCCGGTTATCACGTCTTTTGACATCCTCTATTTTCTCATCTGTTTGCTCCTGTTTACGAGCGTTCGCTGCATATATGCTGACTGTTCGCTGTTTTCGAATTACGAAAACATTTCAGACACTGTATGATGGCTCAGGATTGTGCTGATCTGAGGAATGAACAGAACTGAAATGGTATCTGTTATCCAGTCGGTTGCAAGTGACAGGTTGTGATCTTTGTCGAAACTGGTGTTAATACGCGTGAAATCTCAGTGCATGTTGTATAAGTAGTCACTAAAAAAAAACACACAAACAAACACATAACTTTATGCTCAAGTGTGGGAAATTACTTGTCAGCTTATTTAATGTTCTAAAATCTATAGTAATCGCAGATGGACTCGCGGTTGGCGCTGACATAAATACTCTCAGAAATACAACTCCCAGGTTAGAATGCGGAGGAACAGAAATGGAACCAAATTTTCCCCACCAACGCAGTGCTTATTTTGAGGGAGAAATATGCAAATAATCAAACAATGTAGCAGTTATGATTCACCTTTCAGATATCCTTCTGTCAGCTGCATTGTATTAAAATTGGTATTAAACAGGATCGTTCAGCGTATTTTTTTCCCGAACTCACAGGGAAACTTAACATACCGAGTCCAGATCGGGTGAGATTTAATGAATCCCTCGCTCTCTGCATATACGGCCTCTTATCGGTCGAGATGTCCTTTCTCTCACACATGTTGTTTTTAGAATATTATCCTTCTGCTAGACTGCACTCTTCAGGGTAGCGAACTCAATAGTGTATTTTATCTTTACGTTTAACTTACCAACCTGCAGTACTACACGATTGGCAGGGCTGAATGCGATTTTCATTTTACCATCCATATCTGCAACAGTTCAATTTTCCACTGTGTTTTGACGAATTGTCTACGCTATCCACAACATCAGCAAACTTTGTATCTTCACAAAACATGCTAACCCACACATTAATATGTTAGTTTTATAATTTATCTATATCACAATTAACAGAGATCCCAGCACATATCCCTGCGCAATACTATTAATAACATAACTCCTGCTAAAATAAGCCCCTTCGACCGTCAGCTCTCTCTTTGCTGGGCAAACCAGTTAAGAATGCAGAATGGCGAATGAAGCATTCATCTCATGCATCCTAATGTTTGATAAGGTCCCGTGAATGATCTTGACGAATGTTTGACTAAAATTCATCTAGACAAAATTCACAGCTCTACCTTCCACAATTACCATCGGCACCTTTACAAGATAAAAAAAATCGTCGTTAGAAAGATATGGTGGGCCTGCACAAACTACAACAGGGTCTTATTAATCAGGAAAAGCATTTGCAGATGTTCTTAAATCCTCTCCATATTAATTACCGTCAGTACCTTCTCCAGGAAAAGTGTCTGGATACGTCGATGTCAAACCTCTTCAAGATACCCAACACTACTTTCTGGTTTACTTCAAAATGTATGTTACTAATTTCAGCACTAACATCCCTATTCTCCAGATTCTACTCCTTGGTCAGACGTTAGGACCGAGAAAACAAAACACCTAAAATCTGATTCACGTTGTTGTTCTCTGAGACCTTTTGAAGGGATTATATAAAGGAAAGGTTTTTCTCAAACATGGGAATTAATCACGGCAACAGAATGTGGGGCTTTACACGGTAGACGTTCCATAAAAATGATGTTCGAGACTTTATGGAAGGGCAGATTTCGTTGATCCAACGTGATCATATTTTTGGAGATCTCAGAGTTTTGGAATTTTAGTGTGCTTTGAAATGATATTATATGACCCTAAGGCATTTCTTGGACATGATCAAATTTTGACATTGTATTCAGACATATCCATTACTGACACCTTCCATGGGATGATGTTGTGGAATTTTATGTTAAGAATCAATGGTTCTGATTCCTCTGGTGTGCTTAAGGGTGGGGTGTAGTACTGGTGGTCCTTTTCTATTCCAGCATGGATGTCACTGTCTTCAATCTGACACGATCGGATATTCCGAGAACGAGAACCAAATGAGCAAATGGACACACATTTTGAGGCAAAAATATATTTTGGTCTATTCAGGCGTTAAAATGCGAGTGGCGGTGAGGATGGGGATTGTGGAACAGTTTCCAGGTACACGCGCAGCACTGAATGAGTTACCGGGAGTGATGAAGCGATGGAGGGACATAGCATTTCAATACTCTTATCTCAATATTACCCTGTTAATCGAAATCCCCATATTTTCTAGATGAGGAATGGTCGCCGCAGGGAAGTATCCTGCCGAGTTCTGTCTGACAATTTGAATATAAAAACAGACCACTGCATTCAGAGAGTTATATTTCGGGATATGAATTCACCATATTGCCACGGGGTCAGTGTGCGAGTTGCGAACTATTCTGAGAACTTGTGACTTCAATTAGAAGGAAGAAACGTTAATGCCTCATGTCTGAATCCCAGTCTTTTCCAGTTTCCTGGTAATTCGGTGAAAGATAAATCCAAATTTGGATTTAATCTGAATGTTGCACCCCCTGACCAATAAGACCATTTTCTGGCTGTATGTGAGACCTGTTGCTGAAAAGATGTTGATCTCATGGTGTTATTTTTCATAACCAATTACTTTCTGTCTCCGTGCAGCCGACTGGAACCAGTTTGTTTTTCGTTGCATGGGACATGCAGATGTTTCCTTTCAGTTGTTTCAGTAAAGTCAAATGTTGGACTCCGGCCACAGAAATTGAATGAGAGATGTAGATTACATGTGGATCGGAAAGGAGATTAAATGCAAAAATTCCAATAAGTGTCAATCTTTCATTGATACATTTCGCCTGCAATCGCATTCAAATGTGCAATGTTGATGGAAGAAATAAACGGTCAGTTTAATTCGAAAGGATGAATTCAATATATGAAAGATTAGTTTATCTTTAACATTGTGTGGCTTTGCAATCTTAAAGGAAAGTCTTTCAACCACATGGTGTACTACTGCCATGACTAAGGAAATGGAACAAAAGATTAAAACTGCGGCCAGATTAATCGTCCCTCTAAACTATTCTATCAGTCAATTGATACCATCCAATTTAATTTGCGGTACCCTCCAAAATAAGTTCCCTATGCGGATTCCACACGCTGTATCACACAGCCATTCTAACCTTCCTTCATATACAGTATAAAACTGCTTTATACATCAACTTAAATTAATGGGTATACAAACTTTATTTTTAGTTCTCTCTTACTCCACATTTTACCGGTTTTCTGTCAGAAGAATACCATATTTCACAGTCCGGCACGAATAGACGTTGACAATGTAACTGAACGGAAACAGCTGTGCATTCTGTGTTTTAAACAGTTGCTTCCAGCACAGCCATGAGTGGGAGAATGCCTGTCAAGGCCATTCCTAACCAACGACTTCAAAATCTGCCCCGATAATCACAAGCTGCATTATAAATACGCGTCACAATGCGAGCCAGATTGACCGTTCTGATTTTTTTTTTAAATCATGCTTGCGTCCTGACATTGTCGACTGCAGGCCGCTGTGGTGTGAGAGATGTGTGCTGGAACGGGAGCAAAATCAAGTATCAAATCAATAAGTAGCTTCATAAAATGTGTGGTCAAAAGGTTTCTCCAGAATGGTATCTGGAGGAGCAGGAATACTAATGAAATGTGTACGATCAGCCATGATTAAACTCTAGGATGGGACAGCTGCGAACTGCCGTATAGTCTTCTGCTACTTCATTCTCCCTGCTTCGATGAAGTTCCCCATCTAAACATTTAATCATTCATAATACTTACCCATCAGCGCATTTAAATCATGAATGTCGCCACACAGTGTGAGTAACTAATTGGAACCATGTCATTAAGGAGAAAATGCCTGATATTATTTATAAAAACGGCTCAATGATTTAATTTTACTTCACCTGAGGTGATTTCAATTTCTTGAGGATGCCGTACAAGACTGGTATCATATCTGCATGGTACGTTATCTTGCAACAACAGAAAAATATAGAAGTAACATGCAGAAAATGCTGCAGGGTCTAAACGAGGCAGGCAGCACCATGGAAATGATCGAACACACGAATATAAAAACTTCTCAGGTGGGTCAGTCCACCTCTCGGAGTGTCTCTCACTTTTCATCGTTTTGTGTGTAAAATGTGTTCGCCTTGGTGCCACTTTTCGATTACGTCCCGTATCAATTACCTCCCTTATGATTTGGATTTCAACAAATTTCCATATTGAACACATTGAGAATCTCCTTCTCTACTTCCATCGAGATAGAAGTCTAAAGTATCACATCTCTTGGAAAGAAGATGGTTAAGTTCGTCGTTATCATCCGCGTCGATTCGATGTGAAGCATCGCTCCTTACTTCTGGACAATGGCTGAAGAGAACTATTCACCGTATCTAGCAGACAATCGATTGCAGAATCCGAAATATTGTATTTAGTTCATCACTCAGGAAGTCCCATGTTATTACACCACACGATGCAATCTTTAACTTGTACGTCAGGCCCGGAAAACATACGGTAAACCACTGCAGTGTCTCCAACAAGGGAATATCACATATTCACCAGAATTCCCCGAACAATGCCAAAACATACTATAGAGATATCGTACCGTTGCAGCTCCCGTGGCCTTCCTGACGTGAAATAAAATACAATTATTGCGCTCTTTATTAAATGACGCCGTGAATTCTATTCTAAATCACTTCGATGATCAGCACTCTGATATCCATTCTGGCATTTGAAGAAAATTTTGGTATCTTCTTTCATATTATTGGCCAGCTTACTTTCGCATTCTTTCTTCTCCTTATTGATAACGTTTTAGTTTTTTTTTCGTTTAAAAGAACACTATCCAATCCTCCACCCTCAAACCAGTTTTTGCTGTGTGACATGCTCTCGCCTTTATTTTTACGTAAACTTTGGTTTCTGTTTTGGTCATCTTTTCTTTAGAATGCATCTTTCTCCTTGGTGTCTGTGTGTATCCTATTCCTCCCAAGTGTTCCGTGAAAGTACAGCCATTGCTGCCCTTCCATCACACCTACCAGTATTCTTTTCCGACCATTTCTGCCCAACTCCTCCCTCATGCCTTTGTAATTCCCTTTACTGCACTGGAATATCATCCATCTGGCTTGAGCCTCTCCTTCTCAAATTTCAGGGTAATCTCTATAATATAATAATCACTTGCCCCGAAGACCGGTTTTACCTTTAATTCTCCAATCAATTCTGGTTCATTGCACAACAGCCAATGCAGAACAGCGGATCCTCTCGTGAGCTCAACCACAAGTTGCTCTAAAAAATAACTCATCTTGTTGGCACCTTGGAAATTTATTTTCTTTTAATTCGGAACCAACCTCATTTTCCTGATCTACCCTCACTTTAATCTCCCCCACGAGTATTGTAACAATGCTCTTTGACATGCATGTTCTATATCCATTTGTCGGCCAAAACCTGACGAACGTTTAGGGGTCGGTATGCATCTCCTATCGAAATATTATTACCCTTGCAGTTTCTCAGTTGTATCCACAATGATTTAATAGCTTCTGAACCTTTGTTACCTTAATTTATTAATTTAATTATATTACATACCGACAGAACAACGCTCCCCACTTTACTTTCTTGCTCAATGTTTCGATACAATGCGTATCTTTGGACATCAGGTTTCCAGTTACCATCTTTTAGGTACTATTCACTGATGCCGAGAACATCATAACTCCCTATCTGCAACAGTGCTGCAAGTTCATCTACCTTATTCTGTATTCTGTATGCTGCGCGCATTCGAGCACTGCAATTTCATCCTTTTCGATTTTGTCTGTACTTTACACTGCATCTTACCTGTTTGATTTCAAGTCAGTTAACTCTCTGCATCACCGTTGTCCGCTATGCCTACAATGTTTCTTGCTTTCAAATACAGAGAGCTCGGCCCTAATCGCACAATACTCAGACTTTCGATTCCTAACTTTTTCAAAGGACTGAGCGACATTTGCCTCCAGAATGTCTACTCTGTATGTTCTTACTCTGGGCTTCATTCTCCCTGCAGTTCTAGTTTAAACCACATAGTGCAGCATTAAGAAACATACGTCGATGATATTAGCCCACTACAGTTCAGGTGCAATCCGCCCCTCTTGAAATGTCTGAACTTCCGAAGAAGAAAGCAAAATAATCTTATTATCTTATGCCACCCTTCCATTGCCAACTCCTGAAGCAAGGATTAAACTTTATATTTTCCTCAGTTCTGTCCTCACTAGCACGTCGCGCGTGTAGCAATCCTGGGATCACAAAACCTGAGATCCTGCTCTTAACTTTGCACCTAAATGAGGGGGTGAAGATGATGGCGGCGCGACGCAGCGTGCGCAGCCGCTCCGAAATTATATCATAATTGTAAGTAGGTACAGTGCACAATCCTGATTTGACGGAGACAGACGTGAGAGGCACGGAGGAACAGCTGGAGAATCTTCTGAAAGGCCCGTTTCGCTGCCGCAGCTACTGTGCGATCGAGAATCTCCGGAGGGGAAGGCCCCAAATCCTCGCCTTTGCCTATTGCCTGTTGCCGGGGCCGGGGTCAAAGCATCGGCGGCGTGCTGCATCGGCAAGTCTGTGGCGCTGGAAGCTCATGGCAGGGAGAGTTTTTCTTCCTTCTACCATCTGTGTGAGATTGTGGGACTTTGAAGAGACTCTGAGACTTTTTTTTACCGTGCCCATGGTCTGTTCTTCATCAGATTACGGTATTGTTTTGCACTGTTGCAATTATATATTATAATTATGTGTTTCTTGACAGTTTTTCAGTCTTGGTTTGTCTTGTTTTCTGTGATATCATTCTGGAGGAATATTGTATCATTTCTTAATGCATGCATTAGTAAATGACAATAAAAGAGGACCGCGTGTCCTCATAATCTAATCTACTCTAATCTAAATCCCTGAACTTGCTATTCGGAACCACATCACTCATCATGCCTATTTTATGGAAACCTACTGTACCTAAACAACGTCTTCTGGGTATTCACGCTTCCACTTAAGAATATCCCGGGCCCTGGCACCCAGCAGGATCCACGCTATTGGGGAATCGTTTTTTTCGGTCCACTAAACCTACTGTCCGTATAGCTAAATAACGATTTCCCTATTAATACTGCGTTCCTGTTCTCCCTCCTTCCTTCCTGAGGCATAGAGAAAGACAGGTGATATAGACCCGAACACTCTGACTGTGCTCTGTTAGGACATCCAGCAGAACCTAATCCAAAGGGGAATTGCCAAAGGGATACTCTGCGCTGGCTCCTCAACACCTTTCCCTCCGCGAGTATCACCCAGTTTCCTGTGTCCTGCTCCCTGGGTATAACTACATATTTAAGTATGCAACCTGCAAGCCCCTCAACGTCCCAGATTATTCGGAGTTCACACAGGCCCAGTTGCATCTTCTTACGGCTTCCTAATCTTCTAAATACGCACTGTGTTTTTCTCTGCAATATATGCCCTAAGATTAACTTCTACGCCAGCCATGACTTCTGTTATTAGCCAACGTCCTGCCATCTTTACTTGAGAATATATTCGTCTTTGCGATGCATAGAATCAGTGCATTCCGAATACCTTCCAGATATTCCAGATATTCCTTCTGTGCTGTCGCCCCTGCAGTGTGATTTCCAAATATGTCTGTCCAACTCCTTTTTGATACTTCTGTCATTCCCATTACTCCATTGAAACACTGATACATCAGACTTTCCTTCTCAATTTTCAAGATGAATGTAACCATATTATGATCATTTGCCTCGGTGGTTACTTTAACCTTAATGTTTCCAATAAATCCGTTCGTTGCGAAACACACAAAGCAGAAAGGCAGATCCCGTCTTGGGTTCAGACATGATGTGGTCTAAAGATCCATCTCATAGGCACCGTAGAAACTCCCCTTGCTGGAATCTAGCACTAATAGATCTTCCAAATATCTCTGCATATTGAATTCCCCCATGTGTATTGTAATATTACCCTTGTAGCATGTAATGTCTATCTCCCGTTCTGATTTTCGAACACACGCTGACTGTTGCTTGGGGTGGTCTGTGCACCACGACCAGCAGGGTCTTTTTACCCTGCCAGTTCCTTACCCCTACACACAAAGCTTCAGCACCGTCTGACAATCTGTCACATATTTCTAATTTCCATAAGTGCCTCCGTTATGACACTCAGGTAAGAGTCATCCGATCCAATGTTGGCTAACAACTCCGGTTAACTACAGACTAATTTGCTCTCGTGACCGATTGATTAGTCCCATATAACTCCCTATGATACATTTTTAATGTGCAGTTTGAGATGACTTATTTGATAGTTTAACAGCCTACTCTAAATCGCATCAGATAATGATTGGCGTCAGGGAAATAGGGGAAGAAATGATTGACATATAAAGCATACTCTGTTAGAGAGAATTGCAATATGCTGTGTAGAGGGATGCTCCAATCACCATTATCAACACCTTCTTCAATGTGTTAAGTCTGGCACAGTATGTGGCAATGTGTTTATGCCTGCGTTGTAGAAGGTGGAGAGATATATCAAACGGCTGAGCATACTTTATACAGCAGTGATATCGGCAATGTTATAATTCCATTTTTTTCTGTTATTTTAAGAGTTTATATGGCAGAGTTAATATCTACGGCTATATCATTTAGGTCGAGCGTGCGAACGTAGGATTGGCGGAAAGGAATGTTTGACAATGATTCAAGGAATAATCATGAAAAAACTTTCACATTTAGGAGTGACTGAGATAAGGCGAAGGTGGAGATGAATAAGGCAAGATAGAATAGAGGAAGCAAACGTTCTTCATGACTGACCGATTTAGGGCGTTCAGGAGACGTAAAGGTGGAAGAAATACGAAAACAGATTATGCGAATTGTCAACGACGTGGCCCATGTTTTATAGTGCAGTGCCCGATATCTTCATGCACTTTTGTAGTAGGAATAAACAGATAGAATATAATCTAAAGAGGAGGGAGATTAATAAATTGGAAGTGAGTTGTGAGTCCTCGTGTTGGAAATAGTAAAGGTTATCGTGCATGTTATGTCAGTTGTCAGGAGTAAATAGCAATATTGTATTCATTTCGAGAGGACGAGAATATAAAAACAAGTGTGCAATGCTAAAGCTTTTGTTAGGCATTGGTCAGACTACACCTTGAGAATTGTAAGCAATTCAGGACCCTATATCTTAGAAAGGATGAGCTGACAATGGAGAGGTTCCGGAACATTTCACCAGTATAATTCGAGCAGTAAGAGCAAAACGTTTGTGGATCGCTTGTTGACTGTGGACCACTAATGGCTAGAATCGAAATAACTGGTGAAATCTCATTGAAAGCTACCGAACATTAATAGGCCTAGATCGAGTGCACATGAATAGGAATTTTACAATGATTAGACAATCTTAGATCGGAGAATACAATCTCAAAATAGATTACATCATTAGATTAGATTATGAGGACATGCAGTCCTCTTTTATTGTCATTTATTAATGAATGCATTAAGAAATGAGACAATATTCCTCCGGTGTGATATCGCAGAAAGAAAAGACAGACCAAGACTGAAAAAAAACTGACAAAAACCACAAAATTATAACATATAGTTAAAACAGTGCAAGCAATACCGTAACTTGCTGAAGAACAGGCCCGGTGCACAGTAAAATAAATTCGAAGTCTCTCGAAAGTCGCACTTCTCACGCAGACGGGAGAAGGAAGACAAATCTCCCAGTCATGCCCGACCACAGTCCGACTCCGAGTCGTCAGAAAACTTCGAGCCTCCGACCAGGCCTCCGACACCGAACACCGAGCACCATCTCTGCCGAGCGCTTCGATTCCAGCCCCGGCCGCCAGCAGCAGGTAGGACCGAGAACTTGGGGCCTTCCCTCCGGAAAATCTCAATCTCACAGTGGCAGCGGCAGCGAAGCGGGCATTTCAGAAATTTCTCCAGAAGTTCCTCTGTGCTTCTCACGGCTGTTTCCATCAAATCAGATCTGTGCACGGCCCCGTATTCAAAAAATACGATATCATTTCACCGGAAAGGCTATGCGCGCTGTGTCGCTTCACCATCTTCTCTTCCCGTCAAGAAGGGCTTCACTTTAGATAGAGATAAGGAGGAATATAATTAGCTACAGGGCCAGCAGTCTGCGGAACTCATTGCCATTGACGGCTGTGAATGTTAGATTGCATGTTGGATGTAATTGGTTCTTCTTTAGCAAGTGTGTCAAATATTTAGAACAATAATAAGCGATAATAAATCCGACAGCATAGAATCTCGGACAGGTCTTGGTGGGCAGAATGGCTTGATTCTGCTCCAATATCTTGTGGTCTTATATCAGAAAAGATGGTGTGTTCCATTCGAAAGAATGATAAAAGAGAAGCAACGATTGGAAAGCTGATACCACATTGAGCGCCTGCGGAATATAATGAAGTTGGAAATAAAGTAGAATGGCAAGTGAAATAGTTCAGGCCAGATTTAATATATGGTAAACATGGCCACTGCTTCTCCAAGGAACTAAGGTCGAAATTGCTGTGTCAGAGTAACTGTTGGATGGCCATGTCTCTGTTTCACTGAAGCACGTTTCCTCTGCACACTGTGGACACGACACTCCAGCCAGAAGAGTTTTCCATCAATCTTATGTACAGGAAGGCGGCATTAGGAATGGGCAAAGCAGGCGACATATTTCTCACTGTGGTGCTCGGACGCATGTGCAATATAGAGGGATACACTACGACCGTTTACGAACCAAGAAAATGTTCTGTCGCGATACATTACTCAGACTACAAGCCGCCAAAGGCAGAAGCCACGCCAGAATTCGACGGAGTGAATGTCACGATTAACAAACAAGACAGGGTTTACTCTGACGACGTTAAACTCCTTGTGGCGAAATTGAACAGAACGATCAAAAATAATTCTCTACCCAGCTGCCATCAGCACATCTGCAACAAACATGAAAGCCGAACACATGCAACCATTACTGCCATTAAGGATGCCTACCGGCCCATTCTTCAGGAAAATGGACCATCTTTCTGCACATCTGTAAATTGGGGAAGAGTAAGGAGCAAAGCACCGGAAATGAGGACAGTAAAGACTAGGTCAGGAAAGCTACAGGACCGCCGCGGAACTGGATGAAAACGATGGACAAGGCCATGTCCAATGACCCAACAGGGGATCTGAATGAATATGTCCTGGGTGTTGTGGACCTTGTAAACACACTCGTCTACGAGAGAGTTCCTAACGTCACTGAGTCATCCCAACAAAATCACTAACAGATAAACTAAGAGTTTAGTAACCTGCACAGAGCTGTCTATCTAGGAATGTTCAACAGTTCTAGATATAATGCAGAGAATACCATTTCACAACAGCGTGGAAATTCTGGACTGAATTTGAATCACATAACAATGCTCGAGAATAGTGGCAAAAATTGAGTGCCATTATCTTCAAAAAGCAAAACGATGCAGATAAATAATTTAACAAATTGCTTCCAGATCACCTCAATGCCATCCATGCTGTCTTTGAATACTCGAATGTGTAAAATAGACGCAGTTAGTGCATTGAAGCAAGAACCGATACTCCACGCTCAACAATAGCACTGGTATTACACAACTCCATCTGCATAACCCCGACTTTAGTGAATTCATATCTATAATTTTCGCCTAAGTACTACTGCAGTGTCGTATTTATGTTTGTCAACGATACCACACTTGACCGATTCAACAATGTCGTGACGAATTACCATTTAGAAGAAAAATGGAATATGTTGAAGATTAGTGTAACAACAACAACCATCTGGCGACGGGACACAGGCAATTTTCAAGGTCTGATTATCAGCAGCAGGAAGAAGATGGTGGCGGTCAATGGACCCTTTCCTGCTGGGGCATCGGCGTTGGGGAGGGTAAAATGATTTTAAATTCTTCGGCTTTAACATGTCAGTTCTGGGAACAAATAGTAAATGTCATTGCGAAAAAAGTCGATATATACATATCCCATTTGCTATCTTCGAAGTTTATGTAAATTCAGCGCTTCACCAGACGTTTGACATACTTCGACAGCTGAATAGTGCAGAGGATCCTAACTGACTGCATGTGTTACATTGAACTTTTCCAGAAAAAAAATCAGCATCCATCCTCAAAGTCTCACACTACCTCGGACATGCTCTCTTCTCCAGCCATGCTACCACAATGAAGCAGTAAGCACAGAAGCTATATGTCACACGGTCGATTTCAGGAACAGTCATTGCTCTGAAATTCTCCAGCTCCTGAATCCGTATGGATAAATTTACCCAGCAGAATCCAGAACAGATTCGCTATCAAGCGGTTTTACTACTCATGCCCTCGTGTACTTATTTACACAATTTCTCTTCTTTTTTTTTTGCAAGGTTTATATGTCAGTTTCTGTTTATATATCTTTTTTGTAACTTCTTTTATAGCAAATACTTAAAATATTTCTTTAATTTACTGCAAATGCATTCAGGAAACCGTATTTCAAGATAGTACGTATTTACATTTCGTAAATTCAAAATCTATTGTTCTTTTCTTTGACTGAAGGGATGCATGTAAATTCTCAGCAACTATAACGATAATGTCCCGAGGTATTATATATATTAATCGAGTGTAGAAAGCTAACGGCGGACATGCGTGGGCGAAACAAGGGTGAAGGAAGGCAAGATGTGCCTGCAGGAATATACTATGGGCCAGTTCCTGAATAGGTCTTTCCAACATTATTTTTAAATGGAGCAGATATGCAGAATAGCGACAACAGTGGGAGCCGAGTGAATTCAGACATTTTAAGATAAACTAAAATGTAAGGCTGCTCGATGAAATAACATTGAATTGGAGATGATCCCAAATCATGATTGTGCATACACCAAATTATTGACGAAAGCATGACGGTGTTTGTTGGTGCTTAGACCATCTTCATTCTGCGCATACACACACACATACACACATACACACAGACACACATACACACACAGACGCAAGATATATTGTTAAAGGATAAATATATATTTACCTTCATAAACATATATTTGACTTTATTCTTCGTGCTTTTGAGTTTATGAGTCTCGAGCTGATGTTGCAATTTTAATTATATCTACATAGTCCGAATCTGGAGATTTTCTTTTTAATGTATTTGCATTTATTCTGGAATCATGAGCCGCGAGGTAATGCAGCATCACTATAAAAAGGGCAATATTGTGTTCAGTTCTGATCAACTCATTATAGGAATTGCGTAGAAGATTGAGAGACTTGGGAAACGAGATGTACCAGGATGCAGCCTGCTTTGCGGACAATCTTTCTGGGTGACTGTTTAGTGGAATTCGGCTTTTCTCTGAGGAACGAAGGGAAATGTGAGATGACCTGACAGAGGTGTACAAGGCGATAAGTGACACACATCGAGTAGACTGCGAGAGATATTTTCTCCCAGCCGATAAATGGCAAATACCGAGCCTTTAAGGCGATTGAAAGGAAGCATCGGAGGCATGAACAAGGTAGTGGGACGATACTGTAGCGTAGTAGTTGTCGTCAAAATGCTTCACGTTGGTAGCGGCCTGGGTTCAATTCCCGCCACTGCCTGTAAGGACTTTGCACATTCTCCCCGTGAACGCATGTTATCTTTGGAGTGCTCCAATTTCCTAACACATTCCAAGGACTTGCCGGTTGTTAGGTTAATTGGTCATTGGACATTTTCCTGTGAATAGGTTCGGGGTAAACTGGGGAATTTCTGAGCGGTGTGGGTCGAATATCTGTCAGGCCTATTTCACGCTAAATGTCAAAAAGTAAAGAAATAGATAAGCAGAGAGCGGTAGTACGTGGAAAGAGTTCCAGGGGTGGCGGTAATGGTAGATGCAGGGACACTTAATAAACTCTTAGACAGCTCATGAATCATAGAACTATGTATGAGGGCAAGTTAGATTATTCCTAGAGCAGGTCAAAATCTCACAATCTTCGGCCGAATGACCTGTGCTGTATTATATTGTCCTACAGCGATGTTGTATGAGCTAATACTTGTCCCAAGAGTATAGGCAGGTTTTGGAGACTACGTGTAGATTCAATACTGAGATATAAGGACCCTGCTAGAATAAAGTGTATGTGCTATCAGCCTGATCGAGCTTGGTTGCAGTTTGTTTCCACTGCAACTGCGAAGTCTCAGGCGACTCCTGATAGAAGGGTATAATGTTAGTGAAGGCCGTAATGGACAGAGAAAATTACACTCTTTTTTCTGTGTTTCCATATTTAGTACGAGAGTGTATACAACTAACTTTAGAGATATTTTGTTTAAGGAGTTGGGTGGGTCAAGCTTTTTTCTGTTGTTGTTGTTTCATAGATAATGATGCTAGGTGCCTTGAGAGCGCTGCCCGGGGAGTTTAATAAGTCAGTTAGGCTCTGAAGAATTTGAAGGACCACTGTCGAAGCGGTCTGCGACCCAGCGACCTAAAACATTAATTGAATTATATTTATCAGAGTTCGTCCTCCAGTCAAGTCTGTAATTGTACCTGACAATCCTTCCTTCAAATCGAGATTCGTTTTGGTACATAGGGAGTTATCTCATCGATTACAATAACGTACCTATCGAAAAATGATTTGCAATGAAATTTACACTAAGGGGAATAAATCAACGAATGCCTTTTGAACAAAAATTGATCTACAGAATACGCTTAAATTTCTGCTCATATTCCACTAAGTGTCAGTATATCTAACATAACTAATGTCCCCGTTGAAAGAACTCGTTTGATGCGTTAACTAAATCTCTCCCCACCCCTCCCTCCCCTTTCTCTCTCTCTCTCTCTCTCTCTCTCTCTCTCTCTCTCTCTCTCTCTCTCTCTCTCTCTGTCTCTCTCTTTCACACTCTAATTAACACATGGGGGAAACCATGATGAGCTGATCTCGATAAGCACCAAAAGTGCCAGCAATAGACCCAAGTTCAATAGCTGAGGGACAGATACTTAATAAATGTTTCCTCAACAGAATACAACAGAAACAACTTGAGTAAAATGCAAAATTATTCGTCAACAAGCTTCAGAGATATTTCATATTTTAATGATCATTTCTGCCCAAGAAAAAAAAAATAATAAAAGAAGGCCACACGGTAGTCTCAATACATCTTGCTCCACTACTTTGAACTTTACTAAGGACATGTTTTAAATTTCATGTTTTACAACAACACCGGTAACTATCAGCATTATTTTCCGATGAAGTACTAATATCACGAATGGCATCTTCCATAGAACAGTCAGACATGCTGTTTTCATATTTTAATCCAGGCGATTGTGTAATTCTAAAGTTACTCTCGCTGCTCCATGTTTTCGTTTAAGCCTACACACAATATATCTTTGAATATATCTTTGGTATCAGTGATACCATCCTGTTGTAAGAGTCACTCCTTATAACAATGGTCAGTGAGGCACAGACAGGTCCGTATTTACCGACATGAACCTTTATTGCTTAAAGTAAGCAGTACGTGAATTCACACAATAAATGTCGTATGTTCACACTCCGTTTCCTTGATTCTTCTGAATAGTCATAGAACACCAGAGGATTACTTGAGCAAAGGGATCTCCGCTGTCCACGCGTTCCTCGTAGTCTCGATTTACTCGCAACGTATTCCGAGTAGGGTTGCTCACACTTGCGTCAGCGATAGTAATTGTTCGAACTTATCTTAGACATTATACAGGATGCGTCCACATTTATATCGATTCTTAATCAAATCAAATATTGCATTCTAGTTTCATTGGTCATAGGTTATGTGTCTTTCCTTTAATTCCTTGTTATTGCTCTGCTTCAATCCAGCACCCATTTATTGTTCTCTTGCCATCAAAAACACTGGATGATATATGGCTCTTAGAACTCAATCAGCAACCAGTTCGAATAACTGCAAGCAAGCACCAAACCTAACATTCACACGTTTGCATGTTCTATGCAACAGAACAGTATCGTACAATGTTTTTTTTTTTTTTTGGAATTGAAATCTAGTCCAGCAGTTTACCTGGAGCACCATTGGGTCATCTTCAAAATGTTGACCAAGCCAAGCACTTCAAGCTGACAATATGGAAAATAGAGTGTTTTCACAAAATGGCCGACTTCATTACAAAGCATGTGGGAGGAACAAAGAACTGTCTGTCTGCTTCCACTGTCCTCGATTAATTCAAATTCACTGATTTCTAGACTCCAAGATAGTGCTACCGAATGAACTTTCTTCGATACATTGAGAGCAGACTATATGTTTATTTGTTTTTTTTTTCTTTTTATGCTTGAATTGATCTACAATTTATCGCTGAGGCACTGTATACGTTAGACTGAGCAGACGTTGAATCGACAGAGTTTTAGTGAAAGGAGTAAAATGTAATAAAGTCAATACATATGTATGAATAGAAACACAACAGAATGACGGAGCAATAAGTATGAGACCCCAACGTTTCAGTATTCATCCTCGGCAGCCAGAATGTCATTTATATCTGCATAACCACTTACATAATTGTAGGTCTTTCTGACTGGTTCTATCTATCTATCTATCTACCTGCCTATCTATCTATCTATCTATCTATCTATCTATCAATCAATCAATCTATCTGTATATCTATCTACCTGCCTATCTACCTATATATTTACCCATCTCCCTGTCTCTGTGCTTGTGACGATCTATGCCTGTAGTTTATTGGAAACATTTCACAGTTTGTGTTTTTTGTCAGATCCGTAGTTTTCACTATTCGCTTTTATGCAGGTTTTAGAAATATCTTAACACATCTGCAGAGCATAAAACAATCCAGGTACGTTGTTTTTTGCATGTAATTCAAAGTAGATGTTCTCGATCACTTCAACGATTTTAACTGCCATTCATACAAACAGCCAACTGCGAGAAAACATACTATGTTTTTTTTCTCGCCTAATCATTAATTTCCCGTAAACATTGACTTTCGAACCGAGGTCCGTCCATGCAGTCACTTCTGCAAGTGTTCGTGTTAGACACCCCAAGATCATTCAAATTGCATCTTTGACAATGACATTTTTAACCATTGGTGTTTATTAAGTTGCATTTAAAAGTGGACAAAACGTCTTAAGGTCTGTAGGAGGTATGAATCAAAGTATACCTTTCCAAATACCTTGCTGCGCAAAAAAAGCACAGTTGACCTGATCTATATGTTACCTAATTAAGTAAATCCAAACTCTCTTACAGTCGGGTATGAGGTATTTGCAGATTTGAGCCACATCATTAACATATAGATGAAGAAGGGAAATAACAATAAAAGAATAGCTGTTGCAATGCGTCTGCATTTGTTTCATTTTCCACACGTGGCAAATATAACAAATTAATTCGCCATCACCGATCACATACTTCGGGCATTCATATTTATCTTACTCAGAATAACTGTCAGCATCAGTAGCTCGAAATTACTGAGATATGTTCTGAACTTGAAAATCACAGTGGATTGATCTTTTTCAAAAACGTTATGCTATTCATGATCTGGAACACCGATATTTATATCAATAAGTGGGATAATAATCATGATAGCCGTGAATCGCGTGGCAGAAGACTGTTAAATGTTAAGTGTTGTCGTTGCGTTTATTTTTAATTGCTACCAGCTTTGAAGGTGTGACTCAAGCTGATTGTGCTGTGGGTGGTGTAACATCGCTTACGCAAATAGACCTCTCAGCCCACAGGCTCCGCCCACAATCGCGCCCAGGTACTTGGTTGCTTAAATATCAGCCATCGCTCCACAGTTCAAATTCCCCGCAGTCGGATGCCGTCAAGTGCTGTGCAGAGTCGCTCCGTTTGAAATCGTCAGGAGGATGAAATCGCTGCCTTTATTCGGCGTGTTCCTGACTTTATTAACCCGTGCGTAGATTGGGTTGGAAATATTTCTAACTTTCTCTGATTCAGTCAATCTTCCATTGCGTTCAGTTTTACGTTATAAATTCTAAAGACAAGATCACTGTCTGAAAATTGATTTTCAGTTTTCTTTCTTTGTATTTAACCTACAGGTGTCCATTCCGATGTCGTGTTAACTCAGCCCGCGGCGGAGACAGCCACACCCGGAGGATCAGTGAAGCTCACCTGTAAAACCAGCGGGTTTGCTCTCAGCAGCTACTATATGAGCTTGGTCCGTCAGGTCACCGGACAGGGGCTGGAATGGCTCCTTGCATACCACAGTTCTTCATACCAGTATTACGCCCCGGGGATCCGGAACAGATTCACTCCGTCCAAAGACTCCACAAACAATATGTTCACCGTTGATGTGACCCAGCTACAAACGGACGATACCGCTGTCTATTACTGTGCGAGAGACACAGTGCGGCGAACAAGAGTCTAGCCTGTACAATTACGGTGAGATGAAACACTATATTTTCTATCATAACCTATCAGTGATTAATTATTCTATTTGCAACCATAGCAGGACATAAAATATGTACACATGCTCCTCAATGATTTATTCGCAGTATCACACCTAATATCAAATGCACTGATGTGACATTTTATTCCTGTTTCTCCTCTTTGACATCAGCTGTTCATAATTGTGGAGAAGAACATTTCATTTGATCCAATGTGAACGGTGCAGGGAGAGAGAAATGATGGGTTGTATTTAAATTCGATCCTCTTTGTGAACTGTTGGATAACGTAAAATAGATTCAAAGCCTATTTCAAGAGAAACTTGCGCGTTTTAGTGTCTGCTGTTTTTTGTTACGGTCTGTCTCACTGTGCGTATATAGTGGGTACACTGTGCTGTAAACAGCGCATTTCCCGTACAAAAACCTGAACAGGTAGTCTACTGCTTTTTGACCACACCAGCACAGCAGAAGAGGTTGCCGAATGGACATTGAAATAAATCGATGTGGACATTTGTATATATATCGATAAAAAAAAAACCAACAAAATCAAAAAAATTGTCGTGATGTTACATCAAAGCGAAGTCATCTATGCATAGGATGCGAAATGACAACATTAGCGGACAAGCTGCAGATTATTTGTCGGGGTTTGTCTCACTGTGTATATATGGATGGCACAGTGTGTGCCTCCAATACAAAAACCTTCTGATCGCTAATTGTGTGCTTTAGTTGTTTTCTTTCCTTCTTTCATTCGATATTTCTGTATAAGTCTTGATGTACTTATTCTACTTGTGCACAAAACACTAATTAGTCCTAATGAACCAGCCTGGATATATTCATCATTTATCTGTCAAGAAGTCTCGTCATATTTCGGCAGCAGGTCTGAAATACAGTATTACCTTATCTTCTATCGGTTAAAAAGCTTTTTTTTTAACGAACACGTTTTCTAATCATCAAAACTGGTTTCAATTTTTTTGGATTATGAATATATGCACAATGTCGAACTTTTGTCTCTTATTCACAGAGCTGGTAATTGTGTGATGCAGACGAGGGAATATAACACTGTGACAATCTTGATTACTGGGGAGGAGGCACCATGTTGACGGTGACAACCGGTAAGAAGCAATTTTTTTTTCAAAAAGTGTTCCAACTGAAATTTAATTCCATATTTAGTTTGTGATTTTGATTACTCTTTCCTCTGATTATGTTTTGGCTTCAATTGAACTTTCGATTAATATCTCTTTGTGAAATAATTTGTGATACTGCCGCATAGAGATTGTGGAATTCAGCTTAAATACTAAACTATTCGTGATTTAGTACTCATTTGCTGAATTAAATAATAGCCTATCTCCTTTTCAACACCCCGATGCTCTCAGTTTTTTTGGAATTGCAGCTTTGATAAACCTGAACAATATATGTCCGTCCTGTTCAATGGAAGATATTCCATTTCAATCTATTTCTCCCATCTACGGAGAATAAAACAGAACACGAATGAGAGTATAATTGAACCTCGTTTATGAACATATGCATTCATTAGTGGAATTGCATTATCGACCAGTGAACCAGCTCCCAACATGGCTTGAAGAGGGGAAGTTGTTTTTTTTTCTAACCAAAAACTGCAGAACTTCAAGAATCACAGACTCGAAAATATATGCATCTATCTAAATTGATTTATCGTGGTGCTGCAGCTAGAAGTAATATCACAGTAAGAACAAAATCTTGATATTTATGAAGCGATCCATGGAATAATAATTCAAGTATTGTCGGATATTTAGCGTTATCTCAGGGAATGCGTGTTCTCGTTCCTCTCACTGCCTTGAGGCTTTTTAAGTTGTAAGACAACTTTTGTTTACAAAGACCTGGATAAAATCGATGTGCAGAACATGTTTTCGAATGGAGGAAAAACTTGTATCCGATAGTTAAAAGGCAGCATCATTGGATTTCAAATTAGACAATAAGACCATAAGATCATGAATGAGAAGTAGTTTCTTTCTGTATGAAATATGGATTCTGCGAAATCAGTTGTTATATAGGGTTGCGAGCGGCGCCTGGGAATAGTGTAACTGGGGATTATGAGGAGGTAGTAAAATGGGCTTAAAATAGCAAAATCGTTAGGCAATGCAGAAGTTATGGCCCAAATGATCTGAAACATCTGATACACCTTATGGTCATATAATCTTACTGATTAATCCGAAGCATATGTATTTGATTTTTTTTGGTTTTGTTTTTATCAGATGTAGGTAACTTGTATTGATCTATCTTTTTACCTAGAGGACAAAAAGAAACACGACAAATTGTAGTTAAAATAGCTATATTTTGAAAAGTGTAAGTTATACGGCGGAATCGTATTACTACCCATTGATTCAAACACCAGCATATATTAAGTGAATCATATATGGGAAAAAAAATCCGAGTTTCATCAACCACAAACTAGGAAAATCATTACTAATAATTTCAAATTATGTGACATGGAAACCTTAACCAATAACAAGTTGTAAACTGCAGATAAATCAGTGATATTGAATAAATAATCTTCTCAAGGTCATTGCAATGAAATTGTTTCGAAGGTTCAATTTTAAGATCTGGTCATGAGTGGAATTGTTTAATAACTGCGAGCAGTATTGTGGATTCTATTGCGGGTTTTGATCATTCGATAAGAGAAGCAGCAAGTGTTTCTACTTTATAAATTGTCACATGAGATGACCCCAAAAGCACAATTAATATATTGTTCATATGTTGTTGATTTAAATATTCCTATTTAAAATATTAGCTTAAGTATGAACATTTAAAACTGCAGAAGGTAAATGTCTAACACTGAATGAAGTATGAATTTTTTTTTAATATGTGGATCATGCAACATGGACGGAGGGAGAAACATTTTTGGTATTTCATCTTAACAATACTTTGATTGGAGGTGTGACTGAAGGGTCTTTAAGCTAAAAATTAAAGTCTATTGGATTACCAGAAATACTTCAAATATATAAGACTGGGAAATTTGAGCACTACGGCACAGAGCAGGCCATTCGGCCCACAAAATTGTGCAGACTTCTTCACCTGCTCTCCTATCAACCTAAATTGCTGTACAGCACTCGAGATTTTTCCTCTATCTATGTGGTTTCTAGTAGTTTATTAAATGTCGCTCATCTGTTTCTCCTTCCTATTTCAATTGGTAGAGTAATCCACGGACATACCACTCTGTGTGTAAACCATTACAATTCAAATCGACAAACCGAAATTTCGTCATTGACATCTGTAGGAATATCTATGCTATTCTAATACGGTGTGCCTGTGCCGACCGGAGGTGTAGTGACATCTGCACTGGACTTCGAGAGGAGTAGCTCCGGTCTCGAATCCGACAGGACTGAAAAAAACGTGTAACTGCGGCGCAGTCTGCTGTCGTGCTCTGTATGACTTGATAACGTGAACATTTGCTAACAGATTTACTTGTGCAGGATGCTTTCTGAGAAAGTTTGCAATCTTCGTAGTTCTCTGTTGCATACTGTTGCGAGAGTGTTCATTTAAATCTCACAATTGCAATCTTTGCAAACTGTGTGCCAGTTTTATAGAGATCAGATTTAGCTCGGAAACATGTTGGCGCGCGGCCAAGTGCTTAAGGCCATCTGAAGGTCGCTAGTTGGAGCCTTGGCTGAGGCAATGTGTTGTGTCCTTGAACAAGGCACTTAACCACACATTGCTCTGCGTCGAAACCGGTGCCAAGCTGTATCGGCCCTAGTGCCCTTCCGTTGGACAACATCATTGGCGTGGAGAGGGGAGACTTGCAGCATGGGTAACTGCCGGTCTTCCTTACAACCTTGCCCAGGCCTGCGCCCTGGAAAGCCTCCCAAGGCGAAAATCCACGGTCTCACGAGTCTAAGGCATGCCCATAATTAGGAAACTTTTAGCAATATTTCCTCGACTAGTATCATCCGATCGTTCCAAAAAAAATGTTTGGAAGGTTCTGAAGACATAAATAAGTGAATTTCGTGAATACTACAAATCCTTAGAGTAAACTTGTGCATAGGATTGCATTGTGTGAAATATGCAAGTTTGGAGAATGTCCTTAAAGTTAACTAATTGAGACAACGGTCATTCTGGATGAATGCTACGCTGAATTGCGTGGAATAGCACTTTAGCACTTAGCGACTTCTTTTTTATATGCCTGCATGTTTTGAAAAGATTAATATAATCAATAATACTTAGTTTATCGGAATCGAATTTAATCTTATTGTTAAAGATAAAGCTGCAGCGTGCTCCGGCGTTTCACGTCACGCCAGAAATTAGCATTGGATCAATATTATCTGCTTTGAAAATTTCAAATATATGTATATATATATGTGTGTGTGTGTGTGTGTGTGTGTGTGTGTGTGTGTATATATATATATATGTGTGTGTATGTATGTATATATGTATGTATGTATATATATATATATATATATATATAGATTTGCCGATCAGCACACGGAATTACAGGGAAGGCAAAATCGTCCCCACTCAAGGTGACGTTCTCCAATTAAATTACGACTGTTTTTCCAAATAATTTCTCACTTTCAAATGGCTGACTGACACGAAGAACATGAAGTTCTAAAATGGCAGAATCCACGATTCTTTTCTCCAAATTTGCAAGATATCTGTCTGTCCGTTCGTTGTGCTGATCATTGTGCAGGCATCGTTACAGCGGGCGTTCAGAACATCATTGTAGGAAGGAACAGAAAGGAAATGAAGTGAAAATCTGTTTTCCTCCGAGGATAACGAGACCTCGGGCCTATACAGGTGAAATTGACTTGATGCTGATACGGAGATCTTTCCTGCCGTGTTGATCAGAGAATGCTTTGAGTATTCAGTTGTGGCAAACACATCAAAGTAGGTAGATGCTATTTGTATTTCGCTATGATTGGAACAAATCTGAAAGCAATGCCGATTGTTTAGTACAATATATCGTTATGGCGGCGTCGGCAAACACAAACCTGGAAAATTATTTCCTGAGTACTAAACGTTCTATTTATTTGAGAATCGAATAAGTCAAAAACAAAACATTTAATTTATTTATGTGATCATGTTCTTTCAGCGGCAGAGTCCCAACCCACCGTCTACCCTCTCCTTTCATGTGAGCAATCCAGTGCCACTGAAACATTGACCTTCGGCTGCTTGGCAACGAATTACTCTCCGGTGGGTATCAACGTGTCCTGGACGACAGATGAAGCGACAATCACAACAGGAGTGAACACCTATCCATCTGTGTTCAACAAGAAAGGAACTTACACTCGCAGCAGCCGGTTAATTCTCACCGAGACACAAGCGAGGAGCAGCGCCATCTATTGTGTCGTTCAGCATCAAGATTCAGTCCAGAAAATTAAAATCCCATGGCGAGGTTAGTGTTGGGATAAACTGTGGGTAGAAGTCATGTAGAGAATGTAAGGTTCTAAAATAAGACAAGATATGCTTTAATTGTACTGAATGTACATTGACGTCTTCTGAAGGTTCTATTCACCAAGCCACATTCAAGCTGCAGGGTGCCTTTAGACGACCAGATACTATTTTGTAACGCACATTTAGATCCTATTTCCACAGATGTATTACAATGGGTGGCACACATTTGAAGTTCATTTATCATTATCTTAGCTCTCTTCTTACATAACACCTAGTTGTTTGAACCTCCACTGTACAGAGAGGCTTTTAACTGTGAGTTTTTTTTTTCTCAGGACAAACGTTTGCGAGCAACACAGAAAGTTCGAGAAACTCGTTATTCTTTTTTTCTCTCTCTAAAGTAATAAGAACTTTACAGAAATCGCGAAGCGCCTCGTGAATTTGAAACACTTCAAATATTTTTTTTCTCTCTGTGCAGTGTTCAAAACTAAGTGAGCATCAATAAATTTAATTACTGACACTTTCCATTTATTTCAAAAGGACACGGGATATAACACAGAGATGAGTACAGCGCAGAATAGGCCTATCTATTGCACCCATGTTTTCAACCATTTCAAGATCAATCTAACACATTCATCCCATATAGCTCTCAATTTTTATTGATGCATGAGCATTACACTCTCTAAAATGTTTCCAATGTATCTGTCTCTACAATTTGCAGGGCCTTCAAACGTTGTACTTCAGTCATTTTCCTTCTTACCTCTCACTCAACGGGAGGTAGGTTGGAGAAAAGTCTCGACCAAAGCAGATATAAGGCGCAAGTTCACTCCGCTGTCCTAAATGCTACCATTGGGAAAGATGCAGCATCTGATTAGCCCCACAATTAGTGTTAACTGAAGCCGTGAGAGCAATTGGTGATTGACATATGAGCAACTCGTCCGTCGCACGTCCTGGTTAGGCGCTCACTGAAGCCAGATTGACAATCTTTGAAGAGTATTGATAATAGCTGGTGTCAGTCCTCGTGTAAAGTCCCTGGCCAGTAGAAAGCAATCGCAAACCACTTTTGCCTTCTCTTTCAAGAAAAAAGAATCATTAGTTTGGACAATCATTCCCCATGTCATACAATACTGCTGACAATGTTGGTAATGATCCCAATCAACATTCACCATCAAAGGAATAATATTCGCTGGCCTACAATTTTCTGGTAGTACTCCTGTGACCATTGAGAACATAACAGCCACTGCCAAAAGTGTAGCTATAATAAAACAGAAAAAAAATAGTATATTTGACCCAGCTGAATTTTCAAAATTGCTTGTTAATAATGTCATAAGCAATTAAACCCTCCCAAAGATATATATCTAAAAACACTCTGTTTTCTTGCCTGTCGCATTATTTGATCATTAATTTTAAAGTGATGAAAGCAAACCAGAACAGATCTTGGTTTACTAGTATACTTCAATTTCGAAGTAAACTCCCTGTGTACCCTTTCTATAGCAGGCGGCTTTAATAAAATGCTAGGAAATAAAGTGTGGAAAAGTTTACCTAAGTAAGCAGTTAAATCTCCATCTTCAGCTCCTTCTTGCAGCCCAACAATTGGTATATTCTTTCGGCGAGACTTAGTTTCCAGGTCCATAATATTATTTTGATATCTTTCCAAACGAGTTGTAGCTTCAGACAAGTTTTGCTTAGTTATCCTCAATTCCTCTTCATGTGTAATAACTTGAGTTTCCAGGTCTTTAAGTTTTCCCAGAAATGACTTCATTACATTACTATTCTTTTCCGGTTGGACTTTAATTGATTCACTCTGATCTTTAATTGAATTCAGTGTCCGAACTATATTTTCCAGCCCACGATGGCATTTCATCAGATCATCCTTTTGTACCTTTCCTTTCCCATTACCTTTAACACTGGGTTCAGTCAAATTCTTCCCACTTCTCGTAAACATAGACATATTATTTCTCTTCAAGAATCAAAATTTTAAATTCAAAGTTTAAACTGCGGGAGAGAAAGAAAACTAATGGCAGCAAACAATTACTGCTGTTCCATTTGCAGACAGAGGCGGTCCTCCGCCAAGAATGTAGCTATATCTTCCACTGATTCCTCTTGTAAAATTGTATATACCTGTCCTTCATTGTCCTTCAGCCCATCTGATTCATGTATCCATTTTTTTTTTTTTTTTTTTTGGTTTCAGCACTGAATTTTTCAAACTTAATATTATCTGGCAGAATAGCCAGTTCTATGCTGATTTCCCATTCGCCATTGTCCACTTTACCCGTCAACACTAAAGGATTTTTTTTTATCATTATTTAAATAGGTGCTCTACCTCCTCTGGTACTGCATATATGTTTCCTATTTCATACGTGACCGGCCCTGGACTGGAATTGCTTAGCCACCTGTCATTCCTATGTGGGCAGAACGTCTTGGATTATTCGTTAATCCCACTCGGCTAGCATTCTCATGTCTCAATCTGGCACTCGTAACACCCTTCTTTAATCGTTTCCTGCCGACTTTAGAAATCTCAAGAGCCCTATCTGAACTTTACATCGAAACTCTGATGGATGTGTTCTTCATTTTGTTCACTGAATGCTCCATCGTCATATCATCCATCTTCCCTTACACATCTGTCGGTTCCTTGCTTCAATGTGACAAGCCTTCCTGAGCTCTTTTACAGATGTTCTTTAAACTACCAAGAGGTTTCCATTCGATATTTCCATGAGTATATCATTTTCCAATTTACAGAGCCAAGGTTCTTCCTGACAACATCAGACTCGACTCTCCTACGGTTCAACACTTGCATACACTGACTACTCATATTTGTCCAATGCTACTGGTCAGGGAGTCATAGTTGCAACCTATGAAATGCTTACCCAACCGGAGACTTGTCACTTGAAAAGGTTCAGCAACAGGTTCCAGACAATACGTCATCTCCTCTAGTTGACATGTCTTCTTACTATATCACCAATCTATCATGGATATATCTATCACATTCTGCTCCATCAAATTATATTATACTGGGACAGTCCCAAACCATATTAAGAACTTTCATTCGAGTGCACGACAATAAGCCCGTTACGTTTGCAAAGTTTCAAAATCTGCCTCCCATCCTACTCATGTGCTTCTGTTGCGTCCTGTGTGGGGATAATAGAATACATCCAACAGTGTGGTTGCATAATTTCTGTTCAAACCTTCTCTCACAAAATCTTAGTGAACTGTCTTTCCATGGCCTCATTCGAGACGCAGTTGTGTTAAAATCCCTCATCACCAATGCTGCTCCCCCACCTCTTTTAACTCCCTCTCTCTCCCTTTTGAAAAAAATACAGCAGCCATTTCTGCCCTTGTGGCAGATTACTCTCTGTAATTGCAACATCATCTCTTTTTCCAAGATCTGATGCATGATCTGATTATATCATACTTTTTCATGAGAATCCATTACGTTTCAACCTATTCAATAGACTATCTTTCCTCTTAGTCTCTTTACACTCTCTCTGCCCAGCCCCAGCGAACATTAGTTAACCCTACCCAACAGCTCTGAAAAAACAACCCCTATGACTTCTGGTTGAACACATCCCCTTTATACAGGACAATCTTTCCAATAAAAGATTACAGTTCTCCACATATCTGCAACCCATCCCCTGTTACACCTCTGTGGCCACCCCTTCCCCGGTAGGGACAGGAGATTATCTCTCCAAAGATAACTGAAATGTTGAATTCTCTACCCCATTGCACATTTGAAACGGCCTTCTTAAGGGCCTTGCGGGGGTGGAGTGGGGAGCCCACAATCATGGAGACGGGAAAATGCATTGTATGGACAATATTTTCAACTCTCCACAACTAAATGCCTATTTGTACTACAGCTGTTTACTAGAATATGGTGTGGCATGTGCAGATATTACGTCGGAAGAAAGAAAAATTCAATTGATTTCGTTTCTTGCTTGTGTTGTGCAATCATCGATGATTAACTGTTTCACATATTAAAACCAATTTCAAATACATTTATTTACCTCAAGTGCATCATCCAAACGTTGTTATCTCCGTGAACACCCCTGAAGATATTAAGAAGAGCAGACAAGGGACTGCAGTCTGTTCTCTGACCGACTTCCAACCGGCGGAATTCACCGTGACCTGGCTGAAAAATGGACAGCAGGTGAATTCCGGCGTCATCACCTCCCCTGCTTTTGACATGAATGGGAACTTCTCAGCGACAAGCCAGGTGACTTTCACGGCGACGGAATGGTTCGCAGGCTCTGTCTATACCTGCCAGGTTACGCACAAAGATTACATGCAAAGCCGAAATATCAGCGAAACTCCAGGTAAGAGACCTCTCCGGCGAAAGTCTACATGTCACTGTTAGTGTCGACGCCAGTCCAAAGTTAGAACTTCATTGACATTAGGACAAACACAGAACAGCATATTATTTTGTTCATAATGTAGGCATCTGATCAGTGACATTAGAGTTGTTCATAGACGCTCTCTGGGAACAGTCCAGAGACCGAGAGATCGGAAATATTCTTGCCCTATTTCAATCTCAAAAGATTAATGTTATATTTCCGATTCAGTTCTGGATTCCTAACTGATGTTCATTTTCCATAGAAACATGCGAAGCTGTACAAGTAACAATTGAACCACCACCAGTGGAGCAGGTCTTACTGGAGGCGAGGGTCACCTTAACCTGCGTCATCACTAATGCGCCTTACGGCGTCCAAGTGTCCTGGAGGCGAGGAGAGAATGTGTTGAAAACAGAGACTGCCCACCAGCAAGAAGATCCCCCCCATAGAGTGATCAGCCAACTGAATATTTCGACACAAGCTTGGCTGAGTGGGGACTTATTCGAATGCGTGGTTAGCCACGAGGAAATGCCGACACCAAAAAGAGCATACATCCGCAAGGAAAAACGTAAGCTGGGGTTGGTAACGTATGTATTTGGGGCGGGGGGCGGCACTGCTTCACTTTTTCTTTGGGTTAATCAAAACAAATGGTGGAGACCACTCAGCAGGTTGCCAATATCTGCGGAAATAGCCCGGCTGGAGAGTCTCGACATACAAAGTTGGCTTCTTACTCCTCACTGTAGACTCTGCCTGATCTGCTGACACCATCGTCGGAATATGAGCTGTTCTTCCATGCTATTCAGTCGGAGTGTAAGACGTGCAGGAAACCAGATACATCGGATGAACTTGCTGATATCCGCTTTGCTTAGCTTATCACTTCATGAATATTCAAACTCCTTTCTCCGACACCTTCCTCTTTCATCATCTCTTAGCTGTCGTTTACCACGTCGCAGGAACAATCTTCCAATGAAAGCTTTACTTAGTTTTACCCTTTGCGAATATGTTCAGTGACACATCAAGGAACTCAGAAAGTTTAATTCATCTGACCTGGATAACTGAACGATTCCCAGAGTCATAGTCATGGTCATAGTCATAGTCATAGTCATACTTCATTACTCCTGGGGGAAATTGGTTCCCCCGGGATTAATTCCCGTGTCCCAAAAGATAAAGAATGCTATCAAAGTATATGGTTAAACTGTCAGCACAGAACCAAGTGGCAGAAAGATTAACATTCATCTGAGGGGTCAAATACTCTCGTAATGCGCCCCAGGTACTTAAAAACCTGATACAGGAAAGGGATACTGTCTTCCGTGACAGCTTCTTCTTGTCCCAAAGCACAAGCTCGAATACTGAAAACAATCACAGAAGTGAAATGCTGTATACTTTTAATATTTCTGCCAAATCACCATTTCTGCTCGTCTAAACTATCACCATTTCATCTCATTTTCCCGGTATAATAATTCCTCTCCCCGTTTTTATGCAGCTGAACATCCTCAGGAACCATCCGTCTCTGTCCTCCTTCCGCCAACAAGTGAAGAGTTCACAGAGAACACCGTCATCCTCACCTGCTTAGTGAGAGGGTTCTCGCCTCGGGAGATTTTCGTCACGTGGACGGTCGATGACACGCGGGTGGATTCACGTAACTACACGAATACCGCAGTTGCGGCAGAGAACGGCAACAATTCATTCTTCATGTACAGCCTGTTGTCTGTTCGTTCGGAACAATGGTCTCGAGGTGCTTCTTTCTCCTGTGTTGTGGCACATGAAACCCTCCCGATGAAGATCATCTCAAGAACCGTTAATCGGTCCAGTGGTAAACCCAGTTTTGTCAACGTATCCCTTGTACTGTTGGATACTGTCGATTATTGTCAGTGATAATTTTACCATTTGAGTTAAATGTTTAAATAAATATCAATAAATATTTTTCCAGCAAATTTTGAACTGTCCCCAAGAGCACTTAATGTTTTCCGAAGTTTGAAAAAATAGGGCCTTAGAGGGTTTCGAGTTTTTTTAAACATGGACCCTAATACACCAGGTGTTATAAGACAAATTATACCTCCGTCAGCAGAGGATTACAATACACGTTTGAACACAATTTCTCCAGATTTAGATCCAGAGTGCTGGGACTACCTATTTCCGTTTTCTCGCGTCCCATTGAGATTCACAACGGTAGAATAGCGTCAGTCATTGCGCTTTGCAGTGAAAATCGGTCCTGGGAAAAAGTGTAACACATTTTGCAACCCGAGAGTAGCTCACAATTTTTGCACTATACAGTGACGAGTTTCCCATACATACAATAGAATGCAAAGGCACTTCTGGATTCAAAAAAAAACACACACGGTCGGAATCAGATAAATGATCATCCTGGCCTGATTATAAAGAGTACACTCAAAGGGGCGCCAAGTTCTTGAGGCGAACGTTTCCTAAAATGCTCTTTGCAACAACTGAAATATATGCACAACACGGCAGTCGCAGAATTGTGGTTTCAAGAGCAGGACAACGACGCACACCTGCACATCACTCAAATACCTCTGAACTTGGACGCAGTCACTAGCAAGCACGTAAATACATATTTATCAATAAACAGGGAGAATACTGTATTCCTAAATTGTGCATAAAAGTGAATATACGACATTGCTATGTAAGTCTGGAGCAGAGTAACCATTAACAATTCGTTTTCATGAATATATAACCAAGGTATATAAATTAAAGAAAATGGGCCAATAGTTGAGAACAAAATGTCGAGGGATCCTTTCTGGGAGGAATCTCAAGCTCGCGCATTTAATTTTCTACTGAGTAAATGTGCTCGTCTGTATCATAGTAGTAGTTGATCTGTGGAGGCAAAATATATGAAACTTAAGTAAGGATCTAGGGCAAGATTCAAGTACCAACTCGGTCAATGTAAGATCAGCTCTCTGATTAGATTAGTCTGATTGACCACTTTTCTTTTAACATGACTTTCTGGCAAGTGTAGGAGAGAGAATATGTCTATATAGGTTTCTATCATTCATTATTTCACTATCCTCTTTTATTACACATCAGTGAATGAAACTTCAGTAAAATGCAAGCATAGAAACCTTGGTTGAGACATATACATAAGTATGTTTAAGCTTACATCAGCATTAGGGTTATCGAAATCCTAATTTTAAAATTTCATTAATACAACAGATAATCGTGTCCGTAATCTCTTAATCATAACATACACACAACCAAAATTACCACATTTGTTGCAACTCAACAGATAAATTTGAGAGGAAATTCATAAATTGACAAACTGGAGGCACTATCGGTTCAGCGGACATGTCTGGAAACACGTAAACAAGGCGACCAGTAGTTGTACATGCGCACGTACAGAGAGACGTCGGTGAATAAATATAGAAGCACGCAACTCTATGAAAAAAATACCAATATTCACATTAGCCTACACTAAAATAAATACTTCAGCGCAATTCCCCACAGATGGATTTCGGACTGAGTCTTACAGCAGCAACATAAACATTTGATAGTATACATGAAATCTCACTAACTTATATTAGCAAATACATTATCCAAATCGCAATATTTTACAAATTCTCTCTAATATCTATTTTAAATCATAAAGTTTTGTCAGCCTTATTTCTTTCTCTATTTCTGCCCATGAAATTGTGTCAAAGATTTCTCAGGTGTGAATCTTGAAAACTAATATTATCAAACGTAATAAACCAATGAACCCTTGCGGACAACAACAACAGCTCACAAATAACCGGAGTTAACTCTTATACACAATGTTATACAAATACAAGAATAAGAATTTTATAAATTTAACAACTCGTGCATTTTCACTGCAATTCAGAAATCACTTTATAATTGTTGTCAGCAATTTTTGGTAATGATTACATTGAAACTGAAATTTCATGGGAAATTAATTGTGTAAATACAACTATATCGTGTTAAAATTAAGCAAAATAAGAAATAAATCAGATCTTGCAGTGGACAACAACCTGAATGCATGTCATTTCTGCTCTCGGTAGATTTTGCAGAAGACATCCGGATTGAAGACTATGGGGAAGACACAGAGAACTTATGGACGACTGCTTCCACATTCATCATCTTATTCTTCCTGAGTATTTCCTACAGCGCTGCCCTAACTTTAGTGAAGGTGAGAACATTTAGTTCACTTATCTTTTCCTGCATTTGGAGATGATGACTAAATGTCGATGACGTTAACATCTTGCGGGGGCTAAAATCTCAGGCCATTACTGCATTTGTGCCTTCTCTATTTCTCTTGTTTTCACAGGTGAAGTGATCACTCGAAAATAGGAAGGAGCGGATTTTTCTTACTGAACTATTCACATCTGCGATAACATGCAAGAATGTACCACCATTTGAAGTTAGCAAAGCCATGGACTGAATTCGTGTTTTAAAGCTGGAATGTTCATCACTGCAACTTTAATGTTATTCATTAAATCTTTATAACATGCACACATAAGTCAATTTTTTTCCATGAATTATGTCACATGTTCGGTTTCTTTAACCACGACTCTCTTCGTGTATTCTGGCATCCAGTGCACTTGTGCAACAAAAACAAAATAAATAATTTTCAGAGACAGCTCATGGATTGTTCCATTCCTTTGGCCACAGAGGAACAACACTCAATAATCACAAAATGTGCTCAACATGTTATTTTAACTTTCGCAAACATATAGAGGACTATCATTGTAGTCAGGTCTTTGGCACTAACTCCGGCTGTGTAGCTAAGTGGAAATGTGAGAGGAAAGACCAACAGTATTAGACGATTCATTGGTTCTGGGAACAGATTCGATGAACGGTCACGAAGCTTCCAAACAGTATATTGCTCTCAGGTGTCATGTCGGGGATATATTGGATCGATGACACTACATTCTTGAGGCGTGTGGGATCAGAAAGAGAGCATATATGCATTAGTAGCAGCGGCATAAATTGGATAAAGGATGTTGTTCTGAATTGAGAAGGCGGTTAACGAGAAAGGAAGTAAGCAGAGGATCTCGTGAGTAGTAATCTCCTCATTGAAGTTTGTGGAATACCCCGGTAATGGTAAGGATATAGTTATAACATAGGTAAATGCATTGCTAACGATTTGGTTCAGGGCCCAAAGTTTCAGATTCTGAATGTGAATATATGCCCAGAAACGTTGATGCTGTCGGAAGTAATGAAGAGACCTAAAATGTACCGTTGTGCACAAAAGTCGGGAACTGGAATATAACAACACATTCACTCGACCTAGTATCATAAGGCATGCTCCCTAATCCAGACAACGTCCTTGTGAATCTCCTCTGCACCCTTTCTATAGTTTCCACATCCTTCCGGTAATGAGGCGACCAGAACTGCCAAAGACCTCCTTGTGGCCTCCGGGGTCGGAATGAGCCGATAAGCAGGTAGCTTTTGGGAATTTGCCAAAATAGCATGGTTGATAACATTGGGATTTCAATTTCCCTGCTCAATAGTTTGTGTCCTTAATGTCCCTAATAATTATAGACAATTCCTTAGCACAAAAGCAGCAGATGTGGCTGAAACTATGCCATTGGAGTCTGTGACGTGGAAAATATTCGTTTTATCTCAAGTTTGCTAAGCTTGGTTTCTCAATAGCAGCTGCATTGGAAAGTTGTAAGTAAACTCGAACTATATTGCATTCTGTAACTTGTGGTTTCAAATGGAAGTCCGTCTTCAGCTTTTAAAATATAAATGGATAGCAGCTTGCAGATAGCAAAGCCCTCTTTGGAAAACGATTTTGCAAATTAGCTGTATATTTGTTGAGAGTCACTGCACTTGCTTTAAAGTATAAATAAAGTATAAGGCACTGATCTGTTTATCTTTGGTTATTTTAGACAAACAGACTCGTAAGTTTCTTCGTTCAAGCATGATCGTAGAACAAATGCGTAATATAATATCGAATACCAGCAACTGATATGTTTACAGGAGAAAATGTGTCTGAATTCAACCAAGTTAGTTTGACTGAAATATTAGTATATCGCGAATATCTATGTTCCCAAAAGATGTTTCCAAACTTGTTTGTCTGTGTCTTTGTTATATATATATATATATATATATATATATGTATGCTAAGGAATGGGACCATTGTTTTCGAAAATCGTCTTTGTTTTTTTTTCAATGTACTTTATCCTTTGTGTACTCAATCATTAAAACACAGAAACAGAGTAAACTTACAGCACAATACAGGCACTTATTGTGCTGTATCTGAAAAAAAAACAGGGCTATGGGTAAGTCTAGGTAGTTCTAAGGTAAAGACATGTTCTGCCCACAAAGCTGTGCGGAACATGTCCTCACCTTAGAACTACACAGACTTACCCATAGCCCTGTTTTTTCTCGGCTCCATGTACCTATCCAGGAATCTCTTAAAAGGCTTTATTGTTTCTGCCTCCACCAGCGCCGCAGGCAGCCCATTCCACGCCATCACCACTCTCTGCGTAACAAAACTTATCCCTGACATCCTCCTTGTACCTACTTCCAAGCACCTTAAAACTATCCCCTCTCGTTTAAGCCATTTCAACCCTGGGTAAAAGCCTCTGACGATCCACGGAATCAATGCATCTCATTACCTTGTACACATCTCTCAGTTCACCTGTCATCGTACATCGCTCCAAAGAGAAAAGGCCCAGTTCGCTCAACCTATTCTCATAAAGCATGCTCCCCAATCCAGGAAACATCCTTGTAAATCTCCTCTGCACCCGTTTCTGTAGTTTCCACTTCCTGTAGTGAAGCGAACAGAACTGAGCACAGTACTCCAAGTGGGTTCGGACCAGCGTCCTATAGAGCTGCAACATTACCTCTTGGCTCTTAAACTCAATCCCATAGTTGATGAAGGATAATGCACCGTATGCCTTCTGAACCACAGAGTCAACTTGCATAGCAGATTTGAGCATCCTATGTACTCGGACCCCAAGATTCCTATCATCCTCCTTACTGCCAAGAGTCTTACCATCAATGCTATGCTCTGCCATTATGTTTGACCAACCCAAATGAACCACCTCACACTTCACTGGGTTGGGATCCATCTCCTCAGCCCTGCTTTGCATCCTATCAATGTCCCGCTGTAAACTCTGACAGCTCTCCACACTCTCCACAGCACCCCCAACCTTTGTGTCATCAGAAAATTTACTAACCCATCCAGCCATTTTCTCATTCAGGTCACTTTTTTATAAAAATTACCAAGAGTTGTGGACCCATAACAGATACTTGAGGCACACCACTGGACACCGACCTCCATGCACAATATGACCTACCTACAACCACTCTTAGCCTTCTGTGGCAACACAGTTCTGTCTTCACACAGCAATGTCCCCTTGTATCCCATGTCTCCTTACTTTCTCAATAAGCTTTGCATGGGGTACTTTATGAAATGGCTTGCTGAAATCCATATTCACTACATCTACGGCTCTACCTTCCTCAATGTGTTTAGACACATCCTCAGAAAATTCAATCAGGCTCGTAAGGTGCGACGTCCCTTTGACAAAGCCATATTGAATATTCCTAATCGTATTATGTCTCTGCAAATGTACATAAATCCTGCCTCTCAGGATATTCTCCATCAACTTTGCAACCACTGAAGTAAGATTCACTGGCGTATAATTTCCTCGGCTAACTCTACTCGCTTTCTTGAACAAGGGAACAACTTGCGAAACCCTTCAATCCTCCAGAACCTCTCCCGTCTTCATTGATGATGCAAAGATCATCGCCAGAATCTCGGCAGTCCCCACCCTCGTTTCCCATAGTAGTCTGAGTTACATCCGTCTGGGCCCGCTGACAGCCAATTTGCTAATTTGCAAGTTATCTAGCTTAATTCCTTAATATCTACATGCTCAAGCTTTTCAGTCCACTGCAAGTCATCCCTGCAATCGCCAAGATCCTTTTCCGTATTGAATACTGAATGAAGTATTCATTACGTGCCTCTGCTGTCTCCTCAGGTTCCATACACACTTTTCCAAATTCATACTCGATTGGTCCTATGCTCTCATGTCTTATCATCTTGCTCTTCACATTCTTCTAGAATGCCTTGGGGTTTTCCTTAATACTGTCCGCAAAGGCCTTCTCAATGCCCCTTCTGGTTCCCCTAATTTAATTCTTAAGCTCCTTCTTGCTAGCCTTATAATCTTCTAGATCTCTATGATTCCCCAATATTTTAACCTCTCCTAGATCTTCTTTTCTTCTTGACTAGATTTACAACCGCCTTTGTACACCAGGGTTCCTGTATCCTACCATCCTTTCCCTGTCTTATTGGAACGTACCTTTTCAGAAGGCCACGGAAATATTCCCTGAATATTTGCCACATTTCTTCCTTACGTTTCCCTGAGATCATCTGTTTCCAATTTAGGCGTCCAAGTCCCTGCCTCATATCTAACCTCATATTTCCTCCAACTCCATTTAAACGTTTCCATAACTTGTCTCTTCCTATCACTCTCCATTGCTATAGTAAAGGAGATAGAATTGCGATCACTATCTCCAAAATGTACTCCCACTGAGAGACCTGACACATAACCGGGTTCCTTTCCCAAAAGCAGATCAAATACAGCCGTTCCTCTCGTAGGTTTACCTACATTCTGTGTTTTAAAAAAAACATCCTGATTACACGTAACCAACTCCACCGGATCAAAACAACTCACGCATTGATGATGCCAATCAATATTTCGGAAATTAAAATCTCCCACCGCAATAGCCCTGTAATTACTACACCTTCACTGAACCTGCCTCCTTCTGTGCTCCTCGATGTCCATGTTACTATTGGCTGGTCTAAAAAAAAACACCCTGTAGAGTTATTGACCCCTTGCTGTTCCTAACTTTCTTCCACACAGACTCCGCAGACAACCCCTCCATGTCTTCCTCCTTTTCTCCAGCCGTGACACTATCCCTGATCAACAGTGCCACGCCTACACTTCTTTTGCCTCAGTCCCTGTCCTTTCTGAAGCATCTGAAGCCTGGCAGTTGAAGTAGCCATTTCTGCCCTTGTACAATCCAAGTGTCTATAATGGCCACAGCATCATAGCTCCAAGAGCTGATTCACGCTCTAAGCTCATCCGCTTTGTTCATAATGCTCCTTGAATTAAAATAGACACATCTCAAACCATCCGTCTGACCGCGTCCCTTCTCTATCACCTGCAAAGCTTTCTCTATTTGTGAACTAAACCCCCTTTCTTTTGTCACTTCAGTTTCGATCCACCCCAGGAAACTGTAGTTTGAACGCTCACTAATATCCTTAACAAACCTTCCCGCCAGGATCTTGGGCCCCTGGGATTCAAGTGCAACCCATTCTTTTTTGTGCACCGCACACCTGTCCCCGTGATACAGAAATCTCCAATCCTTGTCCATAGAAACCATAGAAACTACAGCACAGTAACAGGCATTTTGGCCCTTCTTGGGTGTGCCGAACCATTTTCTGCCCAGTCCCACTGACCTGCACGCGGACCATATCCCTCCATACACCTCCCATCCATGTATCTGTCCAATTTATTCTTAAATGTTATAAAAGAACTCGCATTTACCACCTCGTCTGGCAGCTCATTCCATACTCCCACCAGTCTCTGTCTTAAGAAGCCCCCCCCTAATTTTCCCTTTAAACTTATACCTCGACACTGTTTTATCACCCCTTGTTCAATCCCTTCCGACCTATGTTCGTGACACATCTCACGCTCTTAAACTTTTCGATGATTTTAAGTTCCCTGGCCCCCACCGCTTTATTTTCACCATGGATGTCCAGTCCTTATATACTTCCATCCCCCATCAGGAAGGTCTCAAAGCTCTACGCTTCTTTTTGGATTCCAGACCTAATCAGTTCCCCTCTACCACCACTCTGCTCCGTCTAGCGGAATTAGTCCTTACTCTTAATAATTTCTCCTCTGGCTCCTCCCATTTCCTCCAAACTAAAGGTGTAGCTATGGGCACCCGTATGGGTCCTAGCTATGCCTGCCTTTTTGTTGGGTTTGTGGAACAATCTATGTTCCGTGCCTATTCTGGTATCTGTCCCCCACTTTTCCTTCGCTACATCGACGACTGCATTGGCGCTGCTTCCTGCACGCATGCAGAACTCGTTGACTTTATTAACTTTGCCTCCAACTTTCACCCTGCCCTCAAGTTTACCTGGTCCATTTCCGACACCTCCCTCCCCTTTCTAGATCTTTCTGTCTCTGTCTCTGGAGACAGCTTATCCGCTGATGTCTACTATAAGCCTACTGACTCTCACAGCTATCTGGACTATTCCTCTTCTCACCCTGTCTCTTGCAAAAACGCCATCCCCTTCTCGGAATTCCTCCGTCTCCGCCGCATCTGCTCTCAGGATGAGGCTTTTCATTCTAGGACGAGGGAGATGTCTTCCTTTTTTAAAGAAAGGGGCTTCCCTTCCTCCACTATCAACTCTGCTCTTAAACGTATCTCCCCCATTTCACGTACATCTGCTCTCACTCCATCCTCCCACCACCCCACTAGGAATAGGGTTCCCCTGGTCCTCACCTACCACCCCACCAGCCTCCGGGTCCAACATATTATTCTCCGTAACTTCCGCCACCTCCAACGGGATCCCACCACTAAGCACATCTTTCCCTCCCCCCCCATCTCTGCATTCCGCAGGGATCGCTCCCTACACAACTCCCTTGTCCATTCGTCCCCCCCCCCCCGCCCCCCATCCCTCACCACTGATCTCCCTCCTGGCACTTATCCGTGTAAGCGGAACAAGTGCTACACATGCCCTTACACTTCCTCCCTTACCATCATTCAGGGCCCCAAACAGTCCTTCCAGGTGAGGCATCACTTCACCTGTGAGTCGACTGGGGTGATATACTGCGTCCGGTGCTCCCGATGTGGCCTTTTATATATTGGTGAGACCCGACGCTGACTGGGAGCCGCTTTGCTGAACATCTACGCTCTGTCCGCCAGAGAAAGCAGGATCTCCCAGTGGCCACACATTTTAATTCCACATCCCATTCCCATTCTGACATGTCTGTCCACGGCCTCCTCTACTGTGGAGATGAAGCCACACTCAGGTTGGAGGAACAACACCTTATATTCCGTCTGGGTAGCCTCCAACCTGATGGCATGAACATCGACTTCTCTAACTTCCGCTAAGGCTCCACCTTCCCCTCGTACCCCATCTGTTACTCATTTTTATGCACACATTCTTTCTCTCACTCTCCTTTTTCTCCCTCTGTCCCTCTGAATATACCTCTTGCCCATCCTCTGGGTCACCCCCCCCCCGTCTTTCTTCCCGGACGTCCTGTCCCATGATCCTCTCGTATCCCCTTTTGCCTATCACCTGTCCAGCTCTCGGCTCTATCCCTCCCCTCCTGTCTTCTCCTATCATTTTGGATCTCCCCCTCCCCCTCCAACTTTCAAATCCCTTACTCACTCTTCCTTCAGTTAGTCCTGACGAAGGGTCTCGGCCTGAAACGTCGACTGCACCTCTTTCTATAGATGCTGCTTGGTCTGCTGCGTTCACCAGCAACTTTGATGTATGTCACCTCACACTTCTCTGGGTTGGGATCCATCTCCTCAGCCCTGCTTTGCATCCTATCAATGTCCCGCTGTAAACTCTGACAGTACTCCACACTCTCCACAGCACCCCCAACCTTTCTGTCATCAGAAAATGTACTAACCCATCCCGCCATTTTCTCATTCAGGTCACTTATAAAAATTACCAAGTGTTGTGGACCCAGAACAGATACTTGAGGCACACCGCTGGACACCGACCTCCATGCACAATATGACCTACCTACAACCACTCTTAGCCTTCTGTGGCAAGCCAGTTCTGTATTCACACAGCAATGTCCCCTTGGATCCCATGTCTCCTTACTTTCTCAGTAAGTTTTGCATGGGGTACTTTATGAAATGGCTTGCTGAAATCCATATTCACTACATCTACGGCTCTACCTTCCTCAATGTGTTTAGACACATCCTCAGAAAATTCAATTAGGCTCGTAAGGCGCGACGTCCCTTTGACAAAGCCATGTTGAATATTCCTAATCATATTATGCCTCTGCAAATGTTCATAAATCCTGCCTCTCAGGAAATTCTCCATCAACTTTGCAACCACTGAAGTAAGACTCACTGGTCTAAAATTTCCTAGGCTAACTCTACTCGCTTTCTTGAACAAGCGAACAACTTGTGCAACCCTTCAATCCTCCGGAACCTCTCGCGTCCTCATTGATGATGCAAAGATCATCGCCAGAGTCTCAGCAATCTCCACCCTCGTTTCCCATAGTAGCCTGGGTTACATCCCGTCTAGGCCCGGAAACATCCATCTTGATAATTTGCAAGTTCTCTAGCTTAATTCCATAATATCTACATGCTCAAGCTTTTTAGTCCGCTGCAAGTCATCCCTACAATCGCCAAGATCCTTTTCCGTATTGAATACTGAATGAAGTATCCATTAGGTCCCTCTGCTATCTCTCGGGTTCCATACACACTTTTCCAACTTCATACTTGATTGGTCCTATACTCTCATGTCTTATCATCTTGCTCTTCACATACCTCTAGAATGCCTTGGGTTTTCCTTCATCCTGTCCGCAAAGGCCTTCTCAATGCCCCTTCTGGTACCCCTAATTTCATTCTTAAGCTCCTTCTTGCTAGCCTTATAATCTGCTAGATCTCTATCATTACCCAATATTTTAACCTTTCCTAAGCTCTTCTTTTTTTTCTTGACTAGATTTACAACCGCCTTTGTACACCACGGTTCCTGTATCCTACCATCCTTTCCCTGTCTCATTGGAACGTACCTTTTCAGAAGGCCACGGAAGTATTCCCTGAATATTTGCCACATTTCTTCCTTACGTTTCCCTGAGAACATCTGTTTCCAATTTAGGCGTCCAAGTCCCTGCCTGATAACCTCATATTTCCTCCTACTCCACTTAAACGTTTCCATAACTTGTCGGTTCCTATAACTCTCCAACGTTATAGCAAAGGAGATAGAATTGCGATCACTATCTCCAAAATGCACTCCCACTGAGAGACCTGACACATAGCCGGGTTCCTTTCCCAAAAGCAGATCAAGTACAGCCTTTCCTCTCGTAGGTTTATCTGCATTTTGTGTTTCAAAAAACCTTCCTGATAACACCTGACCAACTCGACCGGATCTGAACACCTCACGCATTGATGATGTCAATCAATATTTGGGAAATTAAAATCTCCCACCACAGCAAAAAGTAGTAAGGTGAAAAGTAAAAGTACCAGGCCGACAAATCCAGGGCAAGCATCAACAAGGGCCACTTTTCAACAGAATTGTATAAGGGCTAAGAGAGTTGTAAAAGCGCGCCTGAAGGTTTTGTGTGTCAATGCAAGGAGCATTCGTAACAAGGTGGATGAATTAAAAGTGCAGATTGTTATTAATGAATATGATATAGTTGGGATCACAGAGACATGCCTCCAGGGTGACCAAGGATGGGAGCTCAACATTCAAGGATATTCAATATTCAGGAGGGATAGACATGAAAGAAAAGGAGGTGGAGTGGCGTTGCTGGTTAGAGAGGAGATTAACGCAGTAGAAAGGAAGGACATAAGCCGGGAGGATGTGGAATCGATATGGGTAGAGCTGTATAACACTAAGGGGCAGAAAACGCTGGTGGGAGTTGTGTACAGACCACATAACAGTAGTAGTGAGGTTGGGGATGGTATTAAACAGGAAATTAGAAATGTGTGCAATAAAGGGACAGCAGTTGTAATGGGTGAATTCAATCTACATGTAGATTGGGTGAACCAAATTGATAAGGGTGCTGAGGAAGAGGATTTCTTGTAATGTATGCGGAATGGTTTTTTGAACCAACATGTCGAGGAACCAACTAGAGAGCAGGCTATTCTAGACTGAGCATTGAGCAATGAGGAAGGGTTAATTAGCAATCTTGTCGTGAGAGGCCCCTTGGGTAAGAGTGACCATAATATAGTGGAATTCTTCATTAAGATGGAGAGTGACGTAGTTAATTTCATCCCAGTTTGGCAAAAGAATAAATCAAGGAAGGTAGTGCACCCGTGACTGACAAGGGAAATTAGGGATAGTATCAATTCCAAGGAAGAAGCATACAAATTAGCCAGAAAAAGTGGCTCACCTGGGACTGAGAGAAATTCAGAACTCAGCAAAGGAGAACAAAGGGCTTAATTAGGAAGGGGAAAAAGATTATGAGAGAAAACTGGCAGGGAACATAAAATCTAACTGTAAAAGCTTTTATAGATATGTGAAAAGAAAAAGATTGGTTAAGACAAATGTAGGTCCCCTCCAGACAGAAACAGGTGAATTGATTATGGGGAGCAAGGACATGGCAGACCAATTGAATAACTACTTTGGTTCTGTCTTCACTAAGGAGGACATAAATAATCTTCCAGAAATCGTAGAGGACAGAGGGTCCAGTGAGATGGAGGAACTGAGGGATATACATGTTAGTAGGGAAGTGGTGTTAGGTAAATTGAATGGATTAAAGGCAGATAAATCCCCAGGGCCAGATGGTTTGCATCCCAGAGTGCTTAAGGAAGTAGCCCAAGAAAGAGTGGATGCATTAGTGATATTTTTTCAAAACTCTTTAGATTCTGGACTAGTTCCTGAGGATTGGAGGGTGGCTAATGTAACCCAACTTTTTTAAAAAGGAGGGAGATAGAAAGCAGGGAATTATAGACCGGTTAGCCTAACGTCGGTGGTGGGGAAACTGCTGGAGTCAGTTATCAAAGATGTGATAACAGCACATTTGGAAAGTGGTGAAATTATCGGACAAAGTCAGCATGGATTTGTGAAAGGAAAATCATGTCTGACGAATCTCATAGAATTTTTTGAGGATGTAACTAGTAGAGTGGATAGGGGAGAACCAGTGGATGTGGTATATTTGGATTTTCAAAAGGCTTTTGACGAGGTCCCACGCAGGAGATTAGTGTGCAAATTTAAAGCACTCAGTATTGGGGGTAAGTTATTGATGTGGATAGAGAATTGGTTGGCAGACAGGAAGCAAAGAGTGGGAATAAACGGGACCTTTTCAGAATGGCAGGCAGTGACTAGTGGGGTACCGCAAGGCTCAGTGCTGGGACCCCAGTTGTTTACAATATATATTAATGACTTGGATGAGGGAATTAAATGCAGCATCTCCAAGTCTGCGGATGACACGAAGCTGGGCGGCAGTGTTAGCTGTAAGGAGGATGCTAAGAGGATGCAGGGTGACTTGGTTAGGTTAGGTGAGTGGACGAATTCATGGCAGATGCAATTTAATGCGGATAAATGTGAAGTTATCCACTTTGGTGGCAAAAACAGGAAAAGAGATGATTATCTGAATGGTAGCCGATTAGGAAAAGGGGAGGTGCAACGAGACCAGGGTGTCATTATACACCAGTCATTGAAAGTGGGCATGCAGGTACAGCAGGCGGTGAAAAAGGCGAATGGTATGCTGGCATTTATAGCGAGAGGATTCGAGTACAGGAGCAGGGAGGTACTACTGCAGTTGTACAAGGCCTTGATGAGACCACACCTGGAGTATTGTGTGCAGGTTTGGTCCCCTAATCTGAGGAAAGACATCCTTGCCATAGAGGGAGTACAAAGAAGGTTCACCAGATTGATTCCTGGGATGGCAGGACTTTCATATGATGAAAGACTGGATGAACTAGGCTTATACTAGTTGGAATTTAGAAAATTGAGGGGGGATCTGATTGAAACGTATAAAATCCTAAAGGAATTGGACAGGCTAGATGCAGGAAGATTGTTCCCGATGTTGGGGAAGTCCAGAACGAGGGGTCACAGTTTGAGGATAAAGAGGAAACCTTTTAGGACCGAGATTAGGAAAAACTTCTTCACACAGAGAGTGGTGAATCTGTGGAATTCTCTGCCGCAGGAAACAGCTGAGGCCAGTTCATTGGCTATATTTAAGAGGGAGTTAGATATGGCCCTTGTTGGCTAAAGGGATCAGGGGATATGGAGAGAAGGCTGGTCCAGGGTTCTGAGTTGGATGATCAGCCATGATCATACGGAATCGCGGTGCAGACTCGAAGGGCCGAATGGCCTACTCCTGCACCTATTTTCTATGTTTTCTATGTTCTATGTTTAACACTGTAATTACTACACCTTCACAGAACCTGTCTCCCTCTGTGCTCCTCGATGTCCCTGCTACTATTGGGTGATCTTTAAAAAAACATCCAGTTGAGTTATTGACCCCTTCCTGTACCTAACTTTCTTCCACACAGGTTCCATAGACAACCCCTCCATGACTTCCTCCTTTTCTCCAGCGGTGACACTATCCCTGATCAACAGTGCCACGCCTACACTTCTTTTGCCTCAGTCCCTGTCCTTTCTGAAGCATCTAAAGCCTGGCAGTTGAAGTAGCCATTTCTGCCCTTGCACAATCCAAGTCTCTATAATGGCCACAGCATCATAGATCCAAGTGCTAATTCACGCTCGAAGCTCATCCGCTTTGCTCATAATGCTCCTTACATTAAAATAGACACATCTCAAGCCATCGGTCTGACCGCGTCCCTTCTCTATCACCTACCAAGCTTTCTCTATTTGTGAACTAAACCCCCTTTCTTTCGTCACTTCAGTTTCGATCCACCCCAGGAAACTGTAGTTTGAACGCTCACCAATATCCTTAGCAAACCTTCCCGTCAGGATATTGGTCCCCTGGCAGGGAAGTGCAGCGCATTCTATTTTGTACAGATCACACCTGTCCCAGTGATACAGAAATCTCAATCCTTGTCCATCGCTCTGTTCCCTCAGCCACGCATTTATCCTCCACCTCACTCTATTCCTATACACGTTATCGCGTGACACGGGCAGTAATCCCGAGATTACTACCTTTGAGGTCCTTCTTTCCTAACTCCCTGTAATCTGTCTTCCGGTCCTCAGCACTTTTCCTAACTATGTCGCTGGAACCAATATGTACCGCAACCTCTGGCTGTTCTCCTTCCCACTTCAAGATATCACGGACGTGTTCAGAAACAACCCGGCCCCTGGCACATGGGAAGCAAACTGCCATCCGCGTTTCTTTCCAGTGTCCACAGAATCGCCAGTCTGACTCCCTAACTATAGAGTCCCCTGTCATTGCTGCCGTCCACTTCCTTTCCCTACAATTCTGAACCGCAGAGCCAATTTTGTGCCACAGGCGGGACAACTGTTTCTTCCACCAGTTAGACCGTACCCCCCCCCCCCCCCCACCGAACAGCACTAAAGCAGGAAACTTATTGTCAAGGGGTACAGCCACGGTGATGCTCCCGAGCCACTGAATCCTGCCATTCCCTCTCCTGACTGTTACCCACTTATCTGTCTGCCCTGGCCCCAGAGTGACTCCCTGCCTATAGCTGCTCTCTATCACGTCCTCACTTTCAGTGACCAGACGAAGTTCATCGAGCTGCATATCCATTTCCCTAGCGTGTCCCTAAGGAGCTGCTGCTCGACGCTCCTGGTGCAGATACAGGTGTCTCCAGGACTTGGTGCAGATGCAGGTGCCTCCAGGACCTCCCACATCTGACACCGAGCCTCACGCATATACGTCCTGTCTGCATTTTACACAGATAAGCTGCAACGCCTCGACCCTTTATCTTCGTAGCCCTGTTGAGCTGTTTTACACTCCCGCGGACCTTGGAGTGGAGTTCTTCCTCATGTTCCACTTAAACTCTTCGCATTTCGTACGACACCTGACTTCTAGTAGCAGCCCCAATCACCTCAGTTTCAAAAGCCTGCTGTTTTTGCTCTCTCTATACGGTACATTTATAATTTTGGCTGCTCTATCGAATCCCCTCTTAATCTTCAATATTCCAAAGAAAAAGTCCTATTCGACTCTTCTACATAATCCATGTCCTCTTTACCAGACAAAATCCCTGTAAGCCTTCTCTGTGCAGCTTCAAATTTATTTAATTGTTTCCTTTGAGTTGGTGACCAACAATGCTCCAAGTTAGACCTCATCAATGTTGTACATAACGTTCTATTTCCTGCATTAAATGCTTTGATTTATGAAGGCCAACGTTCCAAATGCGTTCTTTCTGACCCTATCAACTTGTGACGGCACGTTCAATGAACAATACATCTGCATTCAGGTAACTTTTTATTCTACCACACGGCTCAGTGCTCTGCTGTTCACTGTGTTAGACTTACTCTGGTTGGTCTTACATCGTCATTTTAAAGACCCTTTTCCCTTTTGGTCCACATCCTGTTATAAGCAATGAATGATTTCCACGCGGTGTAGTACATCCCAAATCTTGGTGGCATCCAGTTATGATTAGGATCTTTGAGTCAAATTACAAACAGTATGTAAGATATATATGTGGCAGACATTTTCAAATGTATGAGTAAATTAAGTCCTTAAATTCGAGATCCTGAATTCATCATTATTGCTGCTTGTGAAAATCAGCACGCATTCCCAGCTAAGTTGCAGATGTAAAGGAAAGAAATGTAGGGAGATATTTGTGAAAGTTTCTAATGCTGGCGGAAGTCCTTTCTCAAGACAAGAAACTTCTTTGTCAATTTCTTTGAAGATCGTCAGCTGCGAACTCCGGAAATATCTCAAACTTCTGAAATGCCTGCTTCGCTGCTGCTGCTACTGTGTGATCCAGAATCTCTGAAGGGGAAGGCCCCGAGTCCTCGGCTCTGCTTGTTGCTTGGCAGCCGAGGCGGGGTCGAAGCGCTCGGCAGAGCACGGTGCTCGGTGCTCGGTGTCAGAGGGCTGGTCGGAGCCTTTAAGTTTTCGGACAGACTCAGAGTCCGCTGCGGTCGGGTGCTTCCAGTGGTGCTGCATCGGCAAGTTTTCGGCGGTTGGAGGTTAATGGCAGGTAGAGTTTCTCCTTTCTACCGTCTGCGTGAGATGATGGGGCTATCGGGACTTTGAGACTTTTTTACCGTCCCCATGGTCTACTGTTTATCAAATTACGGTATTGCTTTGCACTGTTGTAACTATGTATTATAATTATGTGGTTTTGTCAGTTTTAGTCTTGGTTTGTCCTGTGTTTCTTGTGATATCATTCTGGAGGAACACTGTATCATTTTTAATGCATTCATTTCTAAATGACAATAAACGAGGACTGAGTGTCCTCATAATCTAATCTAAACTCGTTTCAAAATATTTCCATGTTGATGACATTAGAGATGAACTACGGATTAGCAATGTTTTTTTTCTCTGATAGGAAATGCGTCGAAGATATGGAGCTAGTGAAAGATAATGTCCACATTCAAAGTCCAAAGTCCAAAGCATTTTAATTAAAAGATTATTTTCGACTCTTTACAGGCAGCCTGCAAAAAGCAAAACTCATTTGAACACATAAAAAACAGAGAAAGTGCCAAACATCCAATGTGCAGAGAGAGAGTGTGATAGAGAGAGAAGTGAGATACAACAGACTCAAAAGTCCATCAAACGTACAAAGAAGCTGATTCAGAAGTCTTTAACCCAGCAGACATTCGAGGAAATCCTATGGAGCAGGAAGGGCAACGAGCCCGTCTTTCACTTCCCACCCTGACATCCGGATCATTTCAATCTGGCGCGTCGTGTAAATCGTCCAAACTTAAAAGGCGCCTCGTCGTCGGCCTTAGGCTTAATTGCCTTGATAAGGTTACTACGAGCGCTTTCCGATTCGTCCCGGTTCAGAAATAGATTTCCAACCTCCAATCTCTTCTCGTTTCGTCTCCGCTCGCTTCGCCTCGCCTCGGCTCCGCCTGATGGAATTTCACGACTTTTCCTATTTGGAAGGCTTTGAGATCGATTAAATCTCGGATCTTTCCACCCTTCGGCTGCGCCGCCTCAAATTGGCTCCACATTCTCTCCAGCAACTCCAGCACGAACGTGATGCAACAAGCCTTCCCCAGCGAGACGCTAGCCCTGCCTCAAAGGTGAGGCACATCCCAAAAATATAGAATCGTACAGCTAAGTAGCTACAATTACGTACGAGGACAACAGGGAAGCTGCAGGACAATCGTTCCACCGATCTTTTTTTGGAAGAACACTGTGAATGACGAAGTATTTAGATGATTGTTGCACATGGTCCACCTGCAAGTAGCGCCATCTGAAAAATGAAGGAACACATTGATAATAGGTTAGCCTCGTTACAGTATGTTTGGCTGTGTGGGTGTGTATTAAATACCAAACAAAAACGGAAATGTATTGTCCGAGGGTAAATGTATATCTGATGCAGAGGGGCAGAGGAAAAGAAACTGTTCAGTGTGTGACTTCAGGCCTCTGTGCCATCTCCCTAATAGTACAATGAGAAAAGGGCATGAGCGGGTTGATGAGGGGTCTCGTTCCCATGTAGGAGCTGATTATCCGCAGCTAATTCGGTTCCTGTGCAGCACCCCCGTACCAGATAGTGATGCAGCCAGTTTGAATGATCTCTAAGGTACACCTGAAGATATTTGGACTGGCTTCATGCAATATCAATTCTCCTTAAACTGCTGATGAAATATAACAGATAACATGCCTTCTCTGTAACCGCATTGTAATATTGGGCCAAGGAAAGAGACTCAGAAATATTGACAACAGCAACTTAAAATTGTTCACGCATTTCCAATTCCGATCACTGTATGTGCACTGCTGTGTGTTTTCTTGTCTTACTGTTTCTGAAATCCACAATGAAGTATTTTGTCTTTCGACGCTGAGTGCAAAGTTGTTGTTCTGACAGCATTCAGCTAATGCAGTAACTCGCTGCTGTTTTTCTACGATTGGGTGTGTCATGGTCCCGACCGTTAATACCCTATTTCTTCTATTATCATTTGATTGGGCCACACCCGGTTCTTATCAAGACCTGCAACATAAAAACCCCGGCTTTGCATCCACTGATTGCCAGACCGTTGATCCAGCCAATGTGGAACTCAGTCTCTCTGTGTCAAGACAAGTGTTCTAAGTTTTACTCCAGTACCAAGGTTTACGTGTGTTACTCTGGCTATCCGTGTCAAGTTAAGTTTTGCCTGCCGCCTGTTTCCTGCTTGCCCCTCAGTTCCAACAACACCCTTTGTCAAGAATAGAAGTGCCTACCGTTTGCCTTTCAATTAGACACTCCGTGTTGAGATAAATGTTGCCTGCCGCCTGTCTCCTGTTTGCCGTCCAGTTCCGGCTACGCCTTGTGTCAAGAAAAGTTTTGTCTACCTCCAGCTCTTCTGTTCTCCCGCGTTGTTACCCTGTGTTAACCCTGTCTCTCGACCGCTTATAATTGTGCATTCTAAGTTCTGTTCCCGCGCCGTTTGCTGTGTGAACCCTGTCTCACGGCTGCTTCGAATTGTGTACTCTTACGTTCTGTTCCCGCGCCGTTTGCCTCTGTTAACTCTGTCTCTCGGCCGCTTAGACTTGTGTATTCTAAGTTCTGTTTTCGCGCTGTTACTCTGTGTTAATTCTGTCTCTCCGATTATCGATCGAGTTACAGAGAAGTAGAATATCCTAAATTGTGGACACTGGTAGATGCGTCACTGCCAGGTGAAGGGATGGGACAATCAATAGACCATTTGCGCAGAAAACTGCTTTGGATACTCTCCTCAGTAATAAATACACAGTTTTGGATATTGTCGCGAGGGATTACTTCCCAAGCAACTGCCGCGGAGAACAAGTGGGAGGCATTGATCGTCTGGATAGCCAGAGACATTTTCCCAGGGCTAAAATGGCTAAAACGAGGGAACATGGTTTTAAGGTGCTTGGAGATCGGTGGTGGGGGGAATGTCAAAAGTAAGTTTTTCACACAGAGAATAGTGGGTGCGTGGAATGCACTGCCAGCGACGGTAGCGAACTTCTCTGCATTTTCTAGAGTAGGTTACATGGTCGCAACAACTTCGTGGGGAGAACATAAAAATAGAACACAGAACATAGAAATTTACAGAACATTGTTCTCCCGGTTTCACCTATCACCTTGTATTTCTCTCTCCCCTCTGCCCACCTTGTAAATCTATTCCTCATCTTCTTTTCTCCAGTCCTGCCGAAATATCTCGGCCCGAAATGTCAACTGTACTTATTTCCATAGATGCTGCCTGGCCTGCTGAGTTCCTCTCGCATTCTGTCTGTACTGCTTGGATTTCCAGTATCTGCAGATTTTCTCATAACCGTGTTACATCCTTGTTTCTATATTCCAGTCCTCTCCAAATGAATGTTAATGTTGCATTTGCCTTCCTCACCATCGTCTCAATAAGCAAATTAACCTTTACGGAATTCTGCACGAGGTCTCCTAAGTCCACTTGGAATGTTCTTTACGTTTAAAAAGTAGTCCATGTTTTTATTCCTTCTGCAAAGTGTATGACCAGACACGTCTCGAGTTTTCTATCTGCCACTTTTTCCCTATTCTCCCAATCTAAGTTCTTCTTCAGCTTCCCTGCTTCAACAACATTACAGGCCCCTCCACCTATCTTTGCATTGCCCGAAAATCCATCAATTCCGTCATCCGCGTTATTGACGTACAGAGTGAAAAGAAGCAGACCCAAGAGTTTACAAGGAGTGTAACCCACTGATGATGCCACGGTATTCCTTATTATCATCAGCACGTAAGGAAAAACTGCCTGCGATGTTGTTCCACCATTTTGACCATCGTATGGTTAATGTACGATTCATCATTCCCACAATTCCTCCAGACTGTGATCTATAGGGTATATTAATTTTGTGCTTTATCCCTAAAAGTATCATGACATCTTGAATTATCTGGGCTGTAAAATTTATGCCTTGATCCAACTGTATACTGTGACGTGATCCCGAGTGAGTGGGGAACCTTTCCAATGAGATTACTGCTGTGGCTTTAGTCATGTTTGTCTTAATCCGGAAAGCTTCCACCCAGTTGGTAACAGTATCTACCACGACAAGGTAGACATACCCTCCTGTACTGGGTGGCAAAAATCCAACATAATCTATCTCCAAATTAGGCCAAGGCTCCTCCACTGTCTGGTATGTCAGAGGGCTTCTTACTTTAGATTTCCTTTAAATTCTGTATCTTCCTTCTGTTCCTTGAGTATATCCGTAACATAACCTGTTCAACCAACACGGACAAAATGCTGGAGGAACTCTGCAAGCCAGGCAACATCTATGGAACATCTAGTACAGTCGATGTTTCCGGCCGAGACCCTTCAGCAGGACTCTGGATTTCCAACATCTGTAGATTTTCTCTTGTTTGTGACCTTAATGTTTCGTTCCTTCTGCCTTCCCATCTCCCCAGTCTGTGGCTGCCATTCCTGCCCAACTAAAGCACCTTGCTTCGCCTGCACATCAACCTTCCTACTCCCCACAGGGGATAATTTTGAATGGGCATTCACCTTTCTGACACGCTTTGCCTTCTCAAAGATATTCCGCAATATAGCTACAAATGGAACGTGCGTTCTGTCAGCTGAAACACACAGAGGCAAATGTTCAGTAAGTCCATTACAAACGTACATATTATCAAAGTGTATGACTGATCCAGGCAGACCACATTCTGGCTCGCTAACCACATAGGCCACAGCTGCCATTTAAGCTGCTTGTGCACTCATGGTGTTGGGTAACTTTAATGCTATACGTTATCTTTCCTAGCCATCTTCATCCTCTACATGTAGACTGCATCCATTCTCCTCTCAGCCACCTATACTGACGAGAAGCTATCTACAAAATAAAACAGGGTTTTTCCTTCGTGTGTCCTTTGTCTGTGTCTGTGTTGTCGGGTATTGCTTTCTAATCTCCTTCCACCTCCCCCCTTATTATTTCGATACAAATGGGCCCTTGGGATCATTTGTTGTCATATCCGGATACCCATTAGGTGCTCTGGTACAATAAAGATTGGCTGCAAGGACGGTAGGAACCTTGACACCCCTTACAGCTACATTTCATCCCTGCAGTGTCAAGGAGGACTGACCAAGACATTTTAATTCAAACATCCAGTAGTAGCTGGATAAATGCGGAAATCCTGTTTAGACGAGTTCAATGTTTAAATTGAACTTCGTTTGTACCTTCCATGACAAAATACGGGCTGTTTCAAACCGATTTTCCGAGAGATCTCAAAACCAAAATCAATATGTCAAAAGTCTTGAGCATCATCTTTTATATTCTGTAAAAAAGAAGCAATTTTATCAGTAAAAGCAACTTTTAGGATTACTCTCCAAAGACTTACAATCTTTCCGATACGTTAAATTAAAATTCCAATTTTAACTGCCCACCAATGGGCAATTTCCCTGAATGCTCATTTCCCTTTGAAATGTGGGCATCCCATATCCGGCATAGAGATGCGCAAAGTTCCATCTGAACCTATATTATACGTGGCCAGTGTGGAATTCAGGCTCCCCTCAGATCAGTTCCATGGAAAACAAATATACACAAACATTAAATACAAGAACAAGACAAAACACAAAAATCCATGCTTGCATTGTTCTTCCAAAAAATCTTCCTTCTGCATATAACTGTAAAACTTAGAACAAATAGCTAATTCCCGCCATGAAAACCTTTTGCACATTTTCCAGTGAACCGAGGAAAACAAAAAAAAAATTGGGTGAGGGCCTCGACACGTTAATACATTGATGCAACCTCTTAAAGCCGCCTTTGTGCTCTCTCGCAGACACACACTCTTTCAAGTGAACTCACACGTGGCCAGATTTGGCAGAACAAAACATGCAAACCATTCACACTTTAAACCACTCCCAGAAAATCTTTAAACCGTTGGCAAAATATTTAACATCAATGCGGTTGCATTGAGGAAATGCGTTACTCTAAAACAAATAAATATGGAAGTTATTCATCATGAACAAGTAAACAACATTCAACAAGGTTGAAGCATGAAATCTCCAAGTTAAACAAAATTCCAACATATTTTGACACTTCTGTAACTCCACTGTCTGATTCTAAACTGTCCGCTGTACAGTTCCGGACATAATGACCCATATGTCTAGACCTGAAGCAGCAGGTCTGAGCGCTGTACTGCCCCCGGCAACAACTTCCCTGATTGGACCAAGGCGCATTCCAGCGTTGCGTTACTTCTCTTCTACAATCTCTCTGATGGCTCTGTCTTGACCCGCATTTTCCCATACGATACCCCGAAGGGAAACGTCTTAGTTGCCTCTGGAGTATTAAGGTTAAAATACAGCTCCCGCACTTCAATTTCCCCATGCTCTGATCATTTTCCTGAGTACCCATGCCTCAATATATGTCGGGTCACTGGGATCACACAGTTCCAATCTGTATTTAGATTCATCGGTGCTATGAGACACTAATATTTTTAACCACATATTTGTGGGTTCTGGCTCTAAATGAACGCGATCTAATGATGATCCATATACCCCTTAGAACACCAGCCACAGACCAGATGCAAATGCACCGGGGTGTTCTCCTTCCCTCTGATAACATCTAGGTCACTAATCTATTGGGTCCCCCGCTGTTATTACCCATAATCGTCAGTATCGCTTTCTTTAATTCCTCATTTGTTCCCCTGCATGTCGCCATGTTTCTGGAAATGTGCAGTGTACGTTTGGATGCAAGCATCAATCTTCTTTGCTCGTGATCGTCTCGTCCATCTATTGCTTTCTGGTACCAAATCGCTTGGAACAGTTCCCTAAGATCATCCGCGGGCAGGTATGTCCCGATATCTCTCAGCTGTTGTACTCCAAGCTGTATGTGATACTCTGGTTTTAATTTCCTGCCCCGGCTCCTTTCCCTCTGACAGAAAATAGGAGAGTCAACCGTGTCGTCATTTTGATTGTCCCCAGATGGAGCTCCTCATGGCAATATCTGGTCGCTTTATCTGCTAAAACATGTCAATCTATATCTCCATATTAATCCTCATTCCCTCTTTCAGATCCAAAAGCACTTAAATTATTCATCTGTGCAGCAAGTTGGCTCTGCGGCGTTTGTATCTGTTGTATCATACTTTGTGTGATCTCTAGTCTTATTTCTCTTTCCGGAAATTAATTTCTGTATTACTATAGCTGCCTTTAAATCACTGCACTGTTTCTTTAATTCCTCCACCAGGGTCTTAGCTAAATTGGCAATTTCTTCCTGTTTCCTATTTTTTAAAGGGTTTAAAGTTCCAGTTTAATGTCAGTGAAATGTATACAATATACATCTTGAATTGCTTTTTCTACGCAAATTCCCGCGAAAACAGAGAAGTACCCCAAAGAATGAAAGCCAAAGGTCCCCCACAAGCTCACCTCCATCCCGCGCGTAAGCGGCAGCGAGCAAAAATCACCCCTCCCAATTTCTTTAACTATTTTCACACATGAAATTGATTTATTCCCACCAAATCCATACATCTCTGCCCCTGTAAATCTATATCATTTCCCTTGAGGGTTTCTAACTCCGTTCGGAGCCTTCAGTTTTCGTCTTCTAACTTATCTGGCTCGGCATCAACATTTGCCGATATCCTTTCAAATCCTCATGAAGCCGGCCACTGCTACTGGCTTCAGTAGCTGTGTAAATGCCTTCTCTGACAATTTCCCTTTGGCAAATTTAAAAAGAGCTTTACAGCCTTTACCACTGATGAGTCCAGCATACTATCCATATTGTGGTCATTTCCCCAGTACGCAGTACTGTAGGGTTCCCCTGCACTAAAAACAATCCTAGTCCTCCGGACTTGCTGAATTCCCTGAAATCTTCAACCTGGGTCTGCGCTAACAAACTACCTAGACCCAGACCTCTCTGTTTCTCATCCACGTGGTCCGAATCAATTCTCCCACCGCCTCAGCGGAAATATTTACACCCGAGACCACAACAAGACCGCCAGTTCTGTCACAAGAATCGCACTAATGATTAGACAGGCTCATAAAGATCTGTAATTACCGGTAAGTACCTTTGCTGTCTAAATAATCAAGTACGTGAATTCATGCACTAATTGCCTTATGGGCACACCAACTAAGTCTTGATTTTCCATTGGCAGTCAAAACACAAGACAGCCATTGCCAGTTACAAAGGCGTTTCTGCTGCTGGCCACATGTTCCTCGTATTTCTCTTTCGAATATCCGCATGGCCGTAGGCACCTAAGGGCCACCATAGTTGTTCTCATACTGAGTTACCGCTGCCAGCAAACTCGAAGTGTCTGTTTTTATATTCAGTTCTTTTCATTATCATTAGCTACAAATCTTGCGTCTGACCTTTAACATCTTTTTTATTGGCTCTGCTCCAGGCCAGCGTCCGTGTATTGCCGTCTTCCTGGCAAGTGCCAATTGGTCATTTATGGCTCTTGTTTTCAATCACCGCGAATCACACAACCAGATACAGTACAGTATTCAAAAACCTGCATGTTATATCCAATCAAAGAACGCCTCACAAATAACGTCTTATTTGTACATTATCTCAAGATCAGCCGTTCACCCGAGGCCTTATTGTTCATTCTTAAATCACTGATCAAGAAGCTTAAGCTCACAAAATGGAGAACGTATAAAGTTCCACAAAATGGCAGCCTCAATCTCCAAACACATGGCAGGAACAGAGGCAGCTGGTCATTGATTCATTCGAATTTATCTATTCATAGGCTGTAATTTTCTGGCCAATATCTCCCTCCGCTTGATCCAAAAATATTTATCTTCGGGTCACTATTTCCTCTGTTCTATTGACTACATATCGGACTTGAATGAACCCCCAGCAGGTGTGCACCACTTTCATTATGAAAATGTAAGGGCACCATTTACTTACTGAATTGAAACATGGCAGGAAAAAAGACAACTGATCCATCTGTTTCCGCTACCCTTGATTAATTCGAATTTACCGATTCGCAGACTGTAGCTCTTTCTGGTCAACAAAATTAAAAATAGCGCAGAAACATAAATGATATTTTAAAAATAAGGCAGTGTGCATGGGTATAATGTCAATGGCAGAGGGGAAAATAGCTGTTCCTGAATCGCCGAGTGTGTGGCTTCGGGCTTCTGTACTTTCTTCCTTGTGGTAACAATGAGAAGAGGGCATGTCCTGGGAGATGAGGTCCTTAATGATGGACTCCACCTTTCTGAGACACTGCTTTTGAAGATATCTAAGATACTACGGAGGCTAATACTCAAGGTGGAGCTGACTAATTTTACAATCTTCTGTAGCCTCTTTTGATCCTGTGCTGTAGCTCCCCCACAGCCCCCACCCCCACATACCAGTCAGTCATGCAGCCTCTCAGATTGCTCTCCAGGGTCCACCTGTGGAAGTTTTCGAATGTCTTACCTTACAAACCAAATCTTTTCAAACTCCTCATGAAATATAGTGGCTGCCTCGGTTTTATTGTAGCTGCATCGATATGTTGGGACCAGGTTTGATCCTCAGAAGTCTTGACACCCAGGAACTTCAAATTTTTGTTTTAACGGTGATTGAATCCCGGGACAAAATCTCCATATCATGACCAGCTTTGGGGTCATATTCATTTTTATGAAGGAGTATTTAAACATATCCTTCAAAGAGAGCGAGAGGATTAGATACACAATTGCATTGACGATAGGAAGCTGAGGATGACGATGAAATGCTGTCTTCTGTTTCAACTGGAGCCCATGGGAGCCGGGCTGGAATTACGTTCTCTAGAGATAGATTCTAAACCTTCTGAAATATACAGATAGAGTTCTGTGCAAAAGTCGAAGGCACATGTATAACAATCTTAGGGAAAAGACTAGGATGCCTTAAACTTTTGAACAATACTGTATTTGTCAACGTAGACTGGAGAGCAAGTTGTACATTAAGCGGGAAGAAAGGATGCTGGAGATAGCGAGAGTGGGGCGCCGCTGGGGGATGTGGGACAGATGGCAGGGAAGGAATGCCAGGAGCAAGGGGTGGCACGGGTGTACTATTTAATTCCAAACAATTGGTGTATTGATCATTACAGAATGTCTCTCTGGAGCTTCCCGCTCCATCCCTTCTTCCTTCCGCTTTTCCCAACCATGGTTTCCCTCTCCTTGCCCCCTCCCCAATCTCAGTCCACAATAGAGACCCATATCAGAATCAAGTTTCTCATCACTCACATATGACATGAAATTTGTTTTCTTTTCAGCAGCAGTACGGTGTAATATATGTGCAAGGGTCTTAGGCACCACAGCTATATATATGTGGAGGTATATGGGGTGTCAGGGAGGGGTAGCACCTCTGGTGGGGGGACATGTCGCGTCCTTTTCAGGGCGGTTAGTCCACCTTTGGTCCCCACCTGGCACTCAGCTCTCACCTGTGGCTCCACGTAGCTGTTTGCATGCGACAGCGGCCACACCCTGGGCAACGGCTTCGACAAGCCGGCTAAACCAGGTGAGGGTAGCCGACGGGTCTCAAACCCTCGGTGAGATAGGGAGTTGCCTATCCCAGCATGTGAAGACAGACTCCGGCGGATTGAGCGGACGAGACATATGGAAGGTCCAACGGTCAAGAAGGCGGTCTCTGCAAGCGTCTTGGAACGTGTAGAGCAGGACAAGACACAGAAGATGTCCTGGTCATCCACTGCGCCTAGTCCCATCTCCAGCCGTCTGGACTCTGTCTTGCCACTGGACCCAGATGGGAATTGTGAAGGGAGAGTGAGGCTGATGTTGCGCAACTCTCCCTCACTTAAATCCAAATTCCGCGCTAATCTCTGAACCATCATTATGGTGTCGAGGTCCTCATCGAAGTCAACGATGGACGAACAACATATATATGTGTCTCAGACTTCAGCACTGTACTGAATATCAATGACGAATAATAATGTACAAGAAATTGCTAACAATATTGCAAATGATGCTGAAATACATTGTGGCATGGTTAGTGAATCTGGTCTTTAGGAATGACAGCAGGGTTTTGATCATCTAGATAATTTTATCGAGGAATGAGAAATGGAGTTGCTTTCCGATGAATGCGAGATGTTGGGTTATTACTGGAAGACTAAGCAGAGTACGGCCCTGGGAGTGTTGTAGAACAGAAGTAACCCGGGGATCAAGTACACAATTCCTTAAAAGTCACGCATAGTCTGGGTGATAGCGAAGGCTTTGGCACACTGGTTTTCATCGGTCATGGAACACGGCGTTACATTGCTGTTCCACAAGATGATTAAATAAATATTTAGAAATTAGCAATAGAGAACATGCAGACGGTCGTCAGGGGGAGTTTCTTGAAAAGAAGGTCTTCAGTTTCAAAGAACAATGGAGATTTATTTTAGTGTATTTACTGCCCTGAATGTTGACCTAACATAGGCCAATAAAGTTATGTCTAGCATGGACTTGGAAGGTTATCTTTCCCAAAACATTTTCCGCAGACAATGGAAACCAGAACTCGAGAACATGGACTTCAGTTGAGTCAACGTTAAATAAGAACATTGGCATCAGCTATTCGGCAGGTTGTTGTTGTTGCTGCTCCACATCTCGCCCTCTGACGGATCGGGCGACTTGTTGCCGTTTCCGTAGCACTTGACAGTTATTTTACGTGGCCAAAGTTGCCAGCTAGACGCTCAACCCTGTGCGGATAGAACCGGCCGGATTCTAGCTCGGGAACATTTGCCTCGAAGTCCGGTGCTGATACCACTACACCACCGGCCAATGGCATGGATCTGGAAGATTATCTTTCCCAAGAATATGAGAGGTTATGATTGACTAAACTACTGGAGTAACTAAGAGTATAAGTGAATGCAGGTCCTTATTATAAAGGAATAGAGTTTGAATTCTGCTCGGATACCGAAGTACAAGAGGTTGGAGATGCATTGCATTGGTTCAGGTAGTCTTGTTATTCTAATTTCCACGACATGTCCGAACTCGCAAAGAACCTGGAAATTATGAACCTTTCAAACGTCAATTAAAATCTAAGTGTCGAGTTACATTGTTTCGTGGGTGCTCAGCTGGTGGTTGTGTAAATTGCGGTCGTAATAGTAAAACTGATTACTCAAAATAACACGATCTGAGCAGGTATTTGGAATAGAAATCCGTAGGGAGATGATCTCGTATTCCCAAATTGTATTTACTTGCAATATAAGCATACATGTACCCAGACACCCAATTTGTATAACAGCAGAATACAATTTGTATGCATATACATGGTGATCACTCGACAGAAAATGACTTGGAGTTTGCACCTGCTGTACGAATTCTACTATTTCCCAATTTTAGCAGCATTCGGAGTACCCGGTAGGTCAACGATAGGGTTGTAAGTTGGATCAGCCTGAAATGTCCATGATGCTCCAGATACTCTGTGGGGCTTGCAAATAGACAAACAAAAGAATGACAAGTTAAATGTGGACATGCTGGACAGAATACTTGGAGTGGAAATTGTGCTGATCGGTTAGGACTGTAAGTTGGTAAGTGGAAATGGAAAGAAATCACCCCAAGTTCTTGGCATTGAGTTCAGTGGAATCTGGAATGAACTGCCTGAAAAGGAAGATGAGTCAGATTTCATTAGCTGAGGAAGAGCCAGGTGGTAGATAAAATTCAAAACGTGGAAGCGGGAGGAAGAGCCCGGTCTCCATTTAGAAGATTTGGGGAGTAGAAAGTCATAGCGGACATCATTGAAAGAAAGTCCACCAGTACGTCCCAAATGATATTTGAAACTATTATTTTTGCGGAGACTACCAGGACATGCCTTCCTGCCTTATTTTGAAGCGCTGAATGCACTTTGAGTCTGTAGCATTGTTAGTATTACAGCCTGATATTAACGGATTTCTGAGCCACATAAATGCGGATGTGTTTTCCTTTGATAAGGGTGAATTCAGTGTTTTCATATCGCAGCAGAATAGTTTTGTTTAATTTTGATATGAATGAGAGTCATTTCAGCTAATGAGGGGTTTCTATCCGGCTGCCAAGGGAACTCCCGCTGTTTTTTGACACATGTTTATGTATCACGTTGTAAATATTTGACGATTGCGAATTTTAAGGAACAGAGCAGATTTGTGATGGCGGATCATTGGACATAAAATTCGAGCTTTTGCTACAGCGAATAGCAGCGTATGGAGTTTATAAGACAGATGGAGAGAGCGTCTGTTTGATTATGCACTGTCCACCGTATAGCGTCTGAACTCCAACGATCTTCTTACCGTCCCCTTTCCCTCTTCTTTTCCCCGCTCTGGCCTCTTACCTATTCTCACCCGCCTATACCCTCACCCTTGGGTTCCCTCCTCTTTCCCTTTCTCCTGCTGTACACTCTCTTCTCCTATCAGGTTCCTACTTCTCCAGGCCGTTACCTTTCTTACCCGCCGGGCTTCACCCTTCACCTTCCAGCTATCCACCTTCCCCTCCCCCAAGCTTTTTATTCTGACTTCTTCCTCCTTCTTTTTCAGTTCTGAAGAATGCTCACGGCACGAAATGTCGTTTCATTTCAATAGATACTGCTAGACCTGCTGGGTTCCTCCTGCGTTTTGTGTGTGTTGCTGTCTATTTACAAGTTTGCTTTGATCAATTTGACGTTCTCCCCGAAGTTAAACACTGCTGTGAAACATTTCCTTGTTGATACCAGTGCGTTCCTTCTGCAGTTCGCAGCAGCTGTTCCTTTAAACACAGGTTTTCATCCTTCACACTTATTTACATTTTTGCACTTTTAAGACAGGAATTAAAATTGATTATTTTATACGCATGAAATATGTGTGCTTGTGTGAAAGATCATGGACCAGAAACAAAGCAAGAGAAACAATTTTTTAAAATGCCAAATTGCAGTCGCAGCAATACGAATTAAATAAATAAATCCCTTTCACTCTCAGTCACTTCAGTCCCAGCGCAACATTTCTCAGCCCAGTTCATTGTTTATTCTTTCATTTTCTCCCAGTGAACCTGTTGACGATTATGACGCTGTTCCGTGGAAAGTCCGGTCTCTCCAGATGTATCACTCGTTACCTGGTGGCTATGGCGATGGCGGACCTCTCGGTGATTGTCTGCAAGGTGATTTTACACCAAATTGCTGCAACGTATTGGTCGTACTCTTTCTTGTTCTACACTCCCGTGTGTAAATTAATTCTCTTCCTGTCGACCGCGACTGTCGATTATTCTGTTTGGTTCACGGTTGCTTTCACGTTTGATCGATTTGTGGCCATTTCCACTCAGAAACTGGCAGCGAAATACTGCACCGACCAAACAGCGGCGGTTGTTCTTGTGACACTAAGTACGATCTTCTGTTTTAAAAACATCCCTTGGCCTTTTGCTTACGTTAGTTACTTCACTAACAAAAATATTTCGTGGGGTTGTCGTATATTGCTGACATTTTATGTATATCCGGAATGGGTGGCATTTTCTTGGACAGACCAGCTGTTAACTCCAGTGATTCCGTTCTGTTTAATTGTATTTCTCAATTCGCTGACCGTCCGGCGCATTTTGGTCGCTAACCAGGTGCGCAAAAGCCTCCGAGACTCCAGCAGCGAGGATCCCGAGATGGTGAACCGTAGGAGGTCTGTCATTTTGCTGCTCGCCATCTCCAGCAGTTTTATTCTACTCTGGGCCACTAGCGTTGCATATTTTGTTTACTACCGTGCGATAAGTGCTTTTCGACTCAGAGGTTTGATGAGTCGGTTTCCAATAATTGAACGTTCTGCGATTATGCTTCAGATGCTCAGCTGCTGCACAAACACGATCATTTACACCGCGACCCAGCGAAAGTTCAGAGAGGATCTGTTCTACGTGCTCAAATATCCCCTCACTCTAATTAAATCTTTAGTGAAATAAAGTATATTTGTTTTTCAGAAGCATGATGACAGAAATCCGTTCGATAGTGACGGTCAAAAGATTGGATGATAAATGAGTTTTGGATGTAAATGTTAAAATCAAAAAAGACTTCCTATTCCACAAGACCACGAATTGGCGTAGTGATACACAAATGGTACTTGGCCCTAATTAAAGCCAACATATGCTGTTTCCCCATACGAAATGCTATCATTTAAAACCATTTGCGTTTTCTTATGATCGACACTTGAAATTGTGCAACATAAATATCCCTTTTAATCTCCAGTACTCATTTCCTATTTTGGGCGTAAGGCTGCGTGAGTGCGTGTCTGTGCGTGTGTGTCTGCTTGTCCGTGCGTGCGTGATGACGTCTTTTTCATGGATTTTACAAGGCGCGCCACGCCTCACTCAAACATTTTCGCAGTATTTTCCCTTTATTAGAAATAAAAGGCGTGATAGATGGAGGTAGTCGCCCCTAAGTTGCAGAAGGCAGCTACCTGGGTTAGTGTCAGGAGATGGAAAGGAAACAAGCAGCCACTGCACTGAACCACTGTGGCGTTACCCTCAATAATAAATATACCAATTTGGATACTCCGGTGGTGGGGGCGTGGTGTTCCTCTAGCACTGTGACTCATGGGGGAACGGGGCGAAGATAGTTTAGCGGGGGATAGGTACCGTGTTCTGTGGACGTGATAGCGACAAGTGGATGGTATATTGCCTAACAAGTGCTAGGATCAGGAGGGTCTTGGGTCTGGTCTATGGCAATCGAATGGGGAGGAGTCAGTACACAGAAGGCTTGGTACTTATTGGAACTGATGACAAAGGTAGGAAAAGACAGAAGACCCTGAAGATAGAATTCAGTGAACGAGGCAGAAAGCTAAAAATCAGAAGCTGCAGGGTAGGGATGTATGGATTGCTGCCTCTGCCACGCAACGCTGAGGGTAGGAATATGATGACTTGGCAAATGAACGCGTTGTTGAGGAATTTGTGCAAGGGGCATGGTTTCAGATTTCTGGATCATTGACATGTCTTCTGGGAAAGCTATGCCCTGAACAAAAGGGACGGGTTACGCCTGCACCCAAAGGGGACCAACATCATTGCGAGTAGGTTTGCTGGGAGTATTGGAGAGTATTTACACCAATTTGGCAATGGGATTGGTACCGGAGTAATAGGACCATACGTATACATAGTCATAGTCATAGTCATAGTCATAGTCATACTTTATTTATCCCGGAGAAAGTTGATTTTCGTTCCAGTTGCACCAAAAATAATAATTAGCAATAGAACCATAAATAGTTAAATAGTAATATGTAAATTATGCCAGTAAATTATAAAATAAATCCAGGACCAGCCTATTGGCTCAGGGTGTCTGATCCTCCAAGGTAGGAGTTGTAAAGATTGATAGCCACAGGCAGGAATGACTTCCTATGATGCTCAGTGTTGCATCTCGGTGGAATGAGTCTCTGGCTGAATGTACTCCTGTGCCCACCCCGTACAGTATGTGGTGGATGGAAGACATTGTCCAAGATGGCATGCAACTTAGACAGCATCCTCTTTTCAGACACCACCGTCAGAGAGTCCAGTTCCATCCCCACAACATCACTGGCCTTACGAATTAGTTTGTTGATTCTGTTGGTGTCTGCTACCCTCAGCCTGCTGCCCCAGCACACAACAGCAAACATGATAGCACTGGCCACCACAGACTAGTAGAACATCCTCAGCATCGTCCGGCAGATGTTAAAGGACCTCAGTCTCCTCAGGAAATAGAGACGGCTCTGTCCCTTCTTGTAGACAGCCTCAGTGTTCTTTGACCAGTCCAGTTTATTATCAATTCGCATCCCCAGGTATTTGTAATCATCCACCATGTCCACACTGACCCCCTGGATGTATACAAGCAGAGGCAGTGTGAGTGAGACTGTCAAGACGGACAGGCTGATAAAGGGGCACAATTGCAGTCATTGGAATGAGTCACAGTGTAATAAGGGGACAGAATCGAAAAGGATGACGAATAAAGGACATGGCGTTATATCTGAATGCACACAATATACAGAATAAGGTAAATGATCTTGTAGCGTAGTTACTTTGGCAGGTATGATGTTGTGAGCATCATTCAATTGTGGCTAAAGGAAGATCTTCGTTCCGAGCTTAACATCCAAGGGTACACAATGTATCGAAAGGACAGGCATGTAGACAGAGTGGGTGGCATGGATCAGTAGGTTAAAAAGTGAAATTTAAAAAGGTGACATATGATAGGAAAATGTAGAATAGTTGTCGGTAGAGGTAAGTAGCTGCAAGTGCAAAATGACCCTGATGCCAGTTATTTTCAGGCTTGCGAACAGCAACCAGGAAGTGGACTGCAAATTGAAACTGGAGATGGAAAAGGTTTGCAAGTAGGGCAGGTAGATTTGGAAAAGTAGGTTGGTGCTGATAATGGATCCCTGAGATAGAGAGAGTTTGTAGAACGCCTACGAGAATATTTATAAAGCAACTTTTTGTTGACCTACTAGGATATCAGCTATTCCGGATTCGACGTTGTGTAATGAACTGGACTTGATTAGGGAGCTTAAGGTAAAGGAACCCTATGGAGTAAGTTATCATAACATGATGTAATTCACCCTGCAATTTGTGAGGGAGTAGCGCAAGTCAAATGTATCAGTATTACAGTGGAGTAAAGGGAATTACAGAAGCTTGAGAGAAGAACTGGCCATCGACAATTGGAAAGGGATCCGAGCAGGGCTGAAGGCAGAGCAGCAATGATTGCAGTTTCAGAGAACAATTCAGAAGGCGCAAGATAGATACATCCCAAATAGGAAGTAATATTCTGAAGGCAGGAAGACGCAGCCATTGCTGACAAAGGAAGTCAAGGCCATCACAAAAGGAAAAGATACAGTATATGAAGAGTAAAGAAGGCGAGGGAGTTGACATCGTGCCGCTGTAAAATTACATTAGATGGGTAGCAATTCACGACAAGGAGATGGTGGACGAACTAAATACGTATTTGCGTCCGTCTTCACTGAAGAAGACACAGCCTTATGCAGGAGGTTCGAGAGTGTCGGAGGCAGAAGTGAGAGTAGTTGCCTTTATTAGCAGAACTTGCTTGGGAGGCTGAAAATTCTGGAGCTAGACAAATTACCTGGAACAGGTGGACCATACCCCAGGGCTCTGAAAAGGTAGCTGAACAGATTGTGGAGGCATCGGTAATGATCTTTGAAGGATCAATACATTCTGGCATGGTTCCAGAGAAGGAGTAAATTGCAAAAGTCACACCACCCTTCAGGAAGGGAGGGAAGCAGAAGAAAGGAAATTGTCAGCTAGTTAGTTTGACCTCAATGATCGTGAAGATGATGGAATTGATTGTTAAGGATGAGATTTTAGGGTACTTGGAGGCACGTGATGAAATAGGCCAAAGTCAACATGGCTTCCTTAAGGAAAATACTACCCGAAAATCAGTTGAAATTCTTTGCCGAAATAACAAGTAGAACATTCAAAGGAGGATCCATGGGTGTTGTGTACTTGTATTTTCAGAAGGCCTTTGACAAGGTGCCGCACATGAGGCTGCTTAGAGCCCACGTTATTACAGGAAAGATGTTAGCATTGGTTGGAACCAAACAATGGTTATAAATAAAACCTTTTCCGATTAGCTGCCGGTGACGTGGTGTTCCACAGGAGTCGTTATTGGGACCATATTTTACGTTGTCTGTCAATAATTTGGATGACGAAATTTATGACTTTGTGGCGAAGTTTGCGGACGATACAAAGATCGGTGGACGGGCAGATAGTATTGAGGAAGCAGGAAGGCAGCAGAAGGACAGACAGATTAGCAGAATGAGTAAAGAGGTAGAAGATGGAATACAGTGTCGGAAAGTGTTTGATCAAGCACTTTGGTAAAGGAATAAAAGCCTAGACTATTTTGTAAACGAGAGAAATTTTCAAATATAAGAGGTGCAAAAATAGTTGGGAGTCCTCGTGCAGGATTCAGAAAAATTAACTTGCAAGTTTTGCGGTGGTGAGGGATGCAGATGTGATGTCAATATTTATATCGAGAGGACTAGAATATAAAAAAAAAGATATGAGACATTGCTTGGAGTATTCTGAGCAGTATTAGGCACCTTAGGGTCATCGAGTGTTGCAAAGAGCGAATGAAGCGAACCTAAGTGCAGGGCACAGGCACGGAGATTGAGTTAGGATGCTTACGCGGACGTGAAAGTTGAACGGCAAACAGGAGGGATCTTGACACGGAGCTGTGACGCAGAGAGACGGAGTTTCATATGTAAACCTTGAAACGGGAGCAAAGTTTAAAACACACGGTCCTAAGCGACCGGGAAACGTAAATTCCCACACAGGTAAAACCAACGATCTGGCGACTAGTGGATGTAACTCCGGGGTTCTTATGCTGCGGGTCTTGATGGAAACCAGCTGTGCCGTCATCAAAGAGAATTAGAAGCAAATGGGAAATTAATGTTGGAACCGTGGCACAATCAAAGGAAATTAGGAGAAAGTTAGGGAATTAACGATCGGAACCTCGACATAGGGAAGTATAGCACCGAAACAGGTATTTAAATGATTCCAGCCCATCCACAACATGCCTAAAACATTTAAGCTACCCGCTGCCATTGATCTGCACCGGGGCTACAGCCTGCCATACCGCTACTATCCATGTACCTGTCTGAACTTCACTGAAACGTTGATATCGTGCTCGCATGCATCACTTTAATTTCTTTAACAATACGATGGTGAATATGTGGAATTCTTTGCTATAGGTTGCTATGGAGGGCAGGTCACTAAGTGTATTTAAGGTGCAGGTTGATTCTTGATAAATCAAGGCTTGAAACATTACAAAGTGAAAGCAGGAGAACGGGATTGACTGAGAAATTGATCGTTCACGATCAAATGGCCGAGCAAATTGGATGGGCCAAATAGCCCATTTCTACACCTATGTTTTATTGTCCAATGGTTTTATCGTTTACACATAAGCATGTAACATTGGATAACAGTTTTGCAGAAGGAACTCCCACGTCAATCCCTAGGCCTGTGAAGAAGAGTAGCTGGAATCCCTTCATGCATTCAAAGGCGAACATGCCAGTGGGTGACGTCAGGAGCAGGAGCTGAAAGTGGTCAAGCTCTGCCCAAACCAATTACGGGCTCCAGGATGTAGGATTAGAAGAGGCAAAGCAACGCAGGGTTGTCTGAAGGTCCTGCTTCACTCTCAAGTCTTGCCATTAGGTTGGGAGTGAAAACCAGCTGAGAGGCCCGGCTGTGACTCCCACAACAGAACATAAGCCTTCCAAAGCGGAAAGTGAACTGTGGCCTTTGGTCAGTCACTATGTCCTGAGGGAATCCTTGCAGCCTGAACACATGCTGATCCATGAGGCTGGGAGTCTCTCTAGCCGGCTGGAGCTTAAGCAAAGCCGAAAAGTGAGCAAAATTGGGGAATCGCTCAAGACCGCAGAATGGTAATGCATCCATCAAACAGAGGCAGACTGGTGGCGGAATCCGTCAAGAGGTGGGGCAGAGGCAGTCGGCACAGGGTGCGAACATAGCAGACCCACAGTGCGCTGGCATAGTGTCTAGTGCTGGGCACAAGAGGGTCAGGCAGAGACGAAGTCGAGGATGTTCTTGTACATAAGTGGCCACCATAAACGTCTCGTGATAAATTCCAGGATCCTTTGAATTCACAAGTGGCCAACCAGACGTGAGGAGTGACTCTATCTCAATACTCTAGGGGCGCATCGTTCGGGGGCCCCTCACCTGGGCATGAATCCAACTGCTGGGAGGCCCTCTCCACCGACTCTATTGCCTGAATTACCAGAACAGCAATGGCTTTTGGATGAGCCGTGTCCTGTGACATATTGAACTGCCTCGAGAGAGCATCGGCCTCTGTAGTCTTGCTGCCTGGTCGGTAGGTGGGGGTTAAATTAAATCCTGTGATGAAGACAGCCCACGGAGTTGTCCCGAATATAGGAGGTCTCAGAAACTGTGTGCCACAAAGGCTCGGGACACACTTTGACTTTGACTATGATCTGTCCATGTCAAAACATAGTACTCTGCTCTCCCCAACCAGTATCCCCTTGCTTCCAGCGCTTCTATGCCTTTAAGACCATAAGGTCTAGCAGTATAATCAGGTATTTTGCCATTTCTGCCCGCCATTTTATCATGGCTGACCCAATTTTCCTCTTAGCCCCAGAATCCTGCCTTCTCTCCATATCCCTTCATGTCCTGACAAATCAAGAACCGATCAACTTCTGCCTTAAATATACATAAAGATTTGGGCTCAACAGTTGCCGGTGGCGATGCATTCTACAGATTTACTTCTCTCTGGCTAAAGGAATGCCTCCTCATTTCCAATCTAAAAGAACTTCCCTCTAAGCTGAAGCTGTGCCCTCTGGTCTTAGACTCTCCCACTACAGGAACATCCTCTTCGCATCCACTCTGTCAAATTTCACCATTTGTTAGGTTAAAATGAGGTCTACCCCTCATCTTTCTGGATTCATGTGAATACAGGCCTAAATCAGAGAACGTTCGTCATGTGACAGGCCATTCAATTCTGGAATCACTTTTCTGAATTTCCTTTGAAACCTCTGCAGTTTCAGCACATTTTTTTCGAGGATATGGGGTCCAAAACTGCTGACAATACCCCAAGTGAGGCCTCACCAGTGCTTTGTAAATTTCAACATGGCATCCTTGCTTTTATATTCTCGTCCTCTTGAATTAATTCTAACATTTGCCCCCTCACTACAGAATCAACCCACAGATTCACCTTTATGGAATCCTGCTCAACGAATCCCAAGTCCCTTCGCACCTCAGCGTTTTTTTCCATATTCTTTCCATTTAGAAAATAGTCAACAATTTCACGTCTTCTTCCATACACTTCCCGACACTATTTTCCATTTACCATTTTCGTGCCCATTATCCTAATCTATCTAAGTACTTGTGTACACTCTCTACTTCCTCAAAACTACCTGCCCCTCCACCTACCTTCACATCGTCTGCAAACGTTGAAACAAATTCTTTAATTCTATCTTCCAAATCGTTAATATATAACGTGAAAAGAAGCCGTCTCAACACAGACGCCTTCGGAACGCCACCAGTGACCGGCAGCCAACCACAAAAGGCTCCCTTCATTCCCGTTCTTTGCCTCCTGCCAATCAGCTACGGCTTTATCAATGCTAGAATATTTCCTCTAATAACATGAGCTTGTTAAGCAGGCCCGTATGTGGTACTCTGTCGAAGGGCCTTCTTGAAATCCAAGAACACAGCCGATTATCCTTTGACTTTCCTACTTGTTATTTCTTCAGAGAATTCGAACAGATTAGACAGGACACGAGGAAATCTGCAGATGCTGGAAATTGAAGCAGCACACAAAACAAAAATGCTAGTGAACGCAGCAGGTCTGGCAGCATCTCTAGGTAGAGGTGCAGTCGACGTTTTGGGCCGGGACCCTTCGTCAGAACTAACTGAAAGAAGAGATAGTGAGAGATTTGAAACTGGAAGGGGAGGGGAGATCCAAAATGATAGGAGAAGACAGGAGGGGAGGAGTAGTTCTAAGAGCTGCAGAAGGGAAAGGATCATAGGACGGGAAGCCGGGCGAGAAAGAGAAGGGGGCGGGGACACTGGAAGGTGGAGCACAGGCAAGGAGTTATAGTGAGAGGGACAGAGGGAGAAAAAGGAGAGAGAGAGAGAGAAAGGGGGAATAAAATATATATATAAAATAAATAAATAAGGGATAGGGTGTGAAAGGGTATAAGGGGAATTAACGGAAGTTAGAAAAGTCAATATTCATGCAATCAGGTTGGAGGCTACCCAGACGGAATATAAGGTGTTGTTCCTCCAACCTGAGTGTGGCTTCAGCTTGACAGTAGAGGAGGCTGTGGAGCAGGCAGAGATACTATCTCTTCTTTCAGTTAGTCCTGACGAAGTGTCCCGGCCCGAAACATCGACTGTACCTCTTCCTATAGATGCTGCCTGACCTGCTGCTTTCACCAGCATTTTTTGTGAGATTAGACAGGAAATATTTTCCATTCAGGCCTATTTTATCATGCGCCTCTAAGTATCCTGAGACTTCATCCTTAATAATCGACTCCAACATCTTGTCAGCCACTGAGGTCAGAGTGACTGGCCTATAATTTCCTTTCTTTTGCCTCTCTCCTTTCTTTAAAAGTAGAGTGAGAACTTCTCCAGAATATAACGATTATTAAAAGATCATCGCTAACGACTTCACGATCTCTTCAGCCACCTCTTTCAGAACCCTGGGGTGTACACCATCAGGTCCAGGTGACTTATCTACCTTCAGACCTTTCGGTTTGCCAAGAACTTAGTAATAGTAACTTTACATTCTTCATGACCTCTGACACTTGGAACTTCCACCATACTGCTGGTGTCTTCCACAGAGAAGACAGGTGCAAAATCTTTATTCAGTTCACCCGCCATTTCTTTGTCCTCCATTACTACCTCTCCAACAACGTTTTACAGTGGGCCGATATGCACTCTCGCCTCCCTTTTATACTTTATGCACCTGAAGACACTTTTGTTATCCTCTTTAATATCGTTGGCTACCTTGCTTTCGTATTACATCTTTGGCTTCTTAATGTCGTTTTAGTTGCTTCTGATGATTTTTAAAGCTTCCCAATCCTCCAACATCCCATTAATTTTTGCTCTGTTATATGGTCTCATTGGCTTTTATGTTGGCTTTGACTTCTCCTGTCAACCACTATACTGTCATCTTTCCCTTAGAATATTTCTTACTCTTTGGGCATATAGATATCATGTGCCTTCTGAATTGCTTACAGAAATTCCAGCTATTGTTGCTCTGCTGTCATCCCTGCCAGTGATCTTTACCTATCGATTCTGGATAACTCCTCTCTCATGCCTCTGTAATTCCCTTTATTCCACTGTAATACTGATATATCTGACTTTAGCTTCTTTCCCTCTAATTTCAGTGTAGTTTAGATCATATTGTGATCACATTCCCTAAAAGTTCTTTTACCTTGACCTCTCTAATCAATTCTCGTTCAATGCATAACACCCAATCCAGAATAACTGATCCTCTGGAGGATTCAACCACGAGCTGCTCTAGAAACCATATAGCAAGCCCTCTAGTGATTTCCCCTCCCGGGATCCAATACCAACCTGATTTTCCCAATCTACCTGCATATTGAGCAACCTCCACCATGACCCATAACATTGCCCTCTTGCCATGCATTTTCTACTCCCGTTGTTATTTGTAGGCCAGAACCTTGTGTGGCAATCTGTATACAACTACCATCAGTTGCTTTTTACCCTTGCAGTCTTTGGCTCTATCCACAATGATTCAGCACCTTCCGCCCCAATATCACCTCTTTCTAATGATTTGATTTCATTTTTTACCAATAGAGCAACGCCGCCCCCTCTGCCTTTCTGCCTGTCCTTTTGATATCCTCAGACATTAGGCTCCCAACTATAATCTTCTTTCAGCCATGATTCAGTGAAGCCTCCAACATCATACCTGGGAATCTGCAGTTGTGTTGCAAGCTCATGTGCCAGAGGCTCTCTGTTCCCGACATCGAAATTGCATTCGGCAGGAGTCATGCGATGGGAAGGAAGGCACAGTGGTGCAAGTAATTATCGGAAGAAGAGTGATGAGAGAGAACAGCGCCAATGCCGATATCTGATGCATCCACTTCAACCATGTATGGACGGGATGGGTCTGGGTTTTGCAGTACCGAGCAGTGGCGAATACTTGCTTTCGTTCCGAGAATGCTTAGTGTGCTTCGCTGGGCCAATGGAACCGTGTAGAGGTGTTCTTGGTGAGTGTATTTATGGGGGCTGTGATGGAACTGAAGTGTCTGATGAAGCACCAATAAATGTTTGCAAACCCAATGAAGCGTTGCGCCTGTTTGACCGGAGATGACTTGGGCCAATGTGTAACTGGCTGAACTTTATTCGGGTTCATTTGAACACTGGAAGGCAAGAGGATGATAGTCCTAGAATGACAGCTGCTCTTTATGGAACTCAATCTTCTCTGGCTTGACGTAAATATTATTCTCAAGGAGCCGTGTGAGGACAATCTGGGCACAGTGAACGAGTTCCTGACGACAGCGGGATAGATCAGAATATCATCTGAATACATGAAAAGAAACAGATTTAACACGTCTCAATCGTCGACCGAGGCCTGAAAATCAGACCAGACCTAATGGCATCACCGGGTACTCACAATGAGTTGCTGCGAATACCTGTTGTATACAAACCCGGTTGTAAACGTTGTGCAGATCTAACCTGAGAATACGGTTTCTCCTTTGGGGTTTTCAAGCGCAGAGACAAGCGGGGGAAGAGGAGAGCTGCTCTTCAGTGTGAGGTTGTTGAGGGGTTGATTATCAATACAGGAAAGGAATTTGCCTCCATTCTTGCTCACAGTAAAGAAACCTGCCCCTGCAGGCGAGATTGATGGACGGTTAAATGGGAAGGCCAATGAGACCTTGATGTATTCTTCCATAGGCAGAGTTTCTGAACGGGAGATTCAAAGGAGCTGGCCCGGACAGGACTAGCAGCGGTAAGTGGTCAATGGCGCAGCATATGGCTGGTGAGGGAAAGTGGGAGAGAGGGAAAGAAAGGGGAGAGAGTAGGGTAGAGAGAGGGAAGACTGAGGAGAGAGCGGGAAGAGAGAAGAGCAGAGAGGGGAAGAGCGATAGAGATAAGGAGAGAGGTGAGAAGAGAGGGAGGACCGTGTGGATAGAGGGAGGAAGAGAGGGGGCGTACTCAAAGAAGGAGAGAACGTGACCGCTTCACTTTGCTACACGCCGCCTCTTCCCCCGTCTTATGTTATCAGACCACTCCCAACAGCACCCGGCATCGTTTTTTATATAATTATTTTCTCCAATTGATGATAAAATAATCAACATTCAGGAAGTAAAGTTTTTAATGGAAAAGGGGAAGTTCATTAAAGAAACACAGAAATTATGTTTCGAAACATTTCATCGTTGGCTGTGGAAAGGGGAAGATCTCTGATGTGAAACCTCGTTGTCATGGCAGCGGTGGACAACCCTGCAGTCTGAATGCGGAACTTGTTCCCTGGCTGTCTGGAGCCGGCGGCTATGGCCCAGAGGAGCGCTGCCTCGCTTGAGCCCTTAATGACGGGTAGCTCGTCCGTCCGGATATCAGCACCATCCGCTTACCGAGATGCTGCATTAGGCCGCGCAGTTCTGGCTGGAGAATGGGCGCCTTCCATCGGGCCGGGTGTGTATCAGGAACTGCGAGTCAATGGGTGGCGCTGCAGCGAGTGAGCGGGAGCGAGAGGAGAGCGGCCAAACTGGTTCAAGCTGTCAGGAAGGCAACAGTAACTCAAATAACCACGTGTTTCAGGAGTGGTCTGCAGAAGATCTTCTCCGAATATAGAACATGTCAAATTGAAGTAGCTGCGCTACAGCAGCAGAACCATGAACTCAGTGGTCCCATTATTAGGTGTGAAAGGTGCATAATAAATTGGCCACTGAGTGTGTGAATTTACATATATTGCACAATTTGTCTTATTTTGCCCTTTGGTTTTATGTCACTCTTTATTTAGGCATAGTTTTTATTTATTTTCTTGTAGATCCCAGAAACAAAACGAATCTGAAGCAGTACAAGGTAACATTTGATAATAAATTTACGTTGACTTGTTTCTATAATTCAGGAACCACCGCCTCCTTTTAAGCTCAGTCCCCTTTGCCATAAGCAATGAGCTTCTCCCAACTCCCCCAATTACTGCTGCTGAGATGTCGGCCCTTCAGCCCAACAAGTTCATGCTGTATATCAAATGCCTCTCTACACACTGATGTACAAGGTTAATAGCTTAAGAAATGGGAGCAGAATTAGGCCATTCAGCCCATCAAGTCTGATGTGCCATACAAGGATGGATAAGTTACTGTACCTCTCAACTTCATTCTCTTGCCTTCTCTCCATCAGTGTTGATCCCTTGCTAATCTTCTACCCATCACCATCTGCTTTAACTACGCCAACGTCTTGGCCTCCACTCCCATCACCGGCAATGAATTCACCACCCTGGCTAAAGAAATTCCTCCTAATTTCTGTTCTTAAGGGTCGTTGTTCTATTCTGAGACTGTGCACTTTCGTCCCCAACACTCCCACAAGTGGAAATATCTTCTAAACCTCCATTCGGCCCGCATCTTCCAGTGTTCGTTACATTAACACTTTCATTTCCGTATCATTCTCATGAACCTCCTCTGGGCCCTCACCAATCCCAGCACATCATTTCTTAAGCTACACGCAAAAAAAATGCTGGAGGAACTCGGCAAGTCAGACAGCATCTTTCGAGGCGATTAAAATACAACCCAGGTTTAGAACCGAGACATTTCATCGGGACTGGAAAGGAAGGGACAGAAACCTGTTCACACGAGCGTTTCTACTCCCAGAGAACAGAGAGCTAACGTTTATTCTCCCTCTCCTTCCGTATTCCCTAACTTCCTCCCCAAAACCCCTCCCTAACAACCCTTCCACAACGGTCTGCCCACTTCTCATTACACCCCAGCCCCCACGCCCACCCCCGGCTATCTTCTTCCATCACCATCACTCTCCCTCTCTCACTCTATCTCTGCCCCTCTTCTGCTCCACCTCCCCCTCCATTCCCGCCGGTGCTGCTCTCCCCCCGGAGAAGTGTGCCCTGGTCATGTCTGCATGCTCGCTGTCCGAAATGCCGACCCTTGCAGAACGGAGGAAGACGCAGGTGTTCCTGTTGAGTCCAGAACTCAGGAAAGGAGTTTAATGATGACTGAACATCTGCGCCCGGGATTTGTAGCTGTTTGCGGGGAAGTATGGAGAGGTGGTCTCTGGGGACCATGGGATCTCCTTCTGAACCTCTTTCACGTCACACCTTCTCACCACCACCTCCTCCATTCCCTGCCCCAGATTCTGGAAATGGCCACCAGATTCTTGTGGAGGGTCGCCACCTTGTACTGTCGGTGAGTCTCAGCTGAGGGTGAATCTCTCCCTCAGTAACGTTCATTCTGATGTTTCACCCACTTCCAAGATGGAGCTGGCTGATTTTACAATCTTCTGTAGCATCTTTTGATCCTGTGCAGTAGACCCAAGCCCCCACCCCCACATACCAGACAGTGATGCAGCCTCGCAGATTGCTCTCCAGGGAATACCAGGGTCTAGTGGCTGCCTTGGTTTCTTTGTAGCTGCATTGATATGTTGGGACCAGATTAGGTCGTCTGAAAGATTGACACCCAGCAACTTCAATTTTTTCCTTTAACGGTGATTGAAACCCAGGACAAAATCTCCATATCATGACCAACTTTGGGGCCATATTAACTTTTATAAAACAGAATTGAAACATATCCTTCAAGGAGAGCGAGCAGATTAGATACACAATTGAATTGACGGTAGGAAGCTAAGGATGACGATGAGATGGTGTTTTCTGCTTCAACTGCAGCCCATGGGAGAGGGGATGGAATTACGTTCTCCAGACAGATTCTAAACCTTCTCAAATATACATATAGAGTTGTGTGCAAAAGTCAAAGGCACAGATATAAAAATTTTAGGCAAAAGTCGAGGACGCCTTAAACTTTTGACCAATACTGTATTTGTCAACATAGACTGGAGAGCAATTGTAGATGAAGCAGGAAGAAAGGATGCTGGAAATAGCGAGAAAGAAGCGCCGCTGGAGGAATGTGGGACAGATGGCAGGGAAGAAATGCCAAGAACAAGGGGTGGCACGGGCGAAATATTTAATTCCAAGCAATTGGTTTATTGATCATTACAGAATATCTCTGTGGTGTTCTCCGCTCTGTCCCCTCTCCCTTCCCCTTTCCACAACCATGGTTCCCATCTACTCGCCCCCTTCCCACTGTCAAGTTGGATTTCTTTTTCTTCTTTGAACATGTGCAGCTTCCTCACTTGAAAGAGATTGAATGCGTCTACCCAAATGGTTCTTAACCGGATCCCACTGAATGACGAAACAACTTGTCCATTTTCCTCCTTTTATTCTTCGCAAGTGCGGCAGTTTGATAGTTCTATTAGTTCCATCAACCATCAGACATTAGATATTAGCCATTAGACATTAGTAATTAGTCATTAAACATCAGACATTAGACACTAGTCATTCGGTGAAACAACTGGCTACCTCTCCGGACTTTGTAGACGGATCCGACCTGCCCCTCTCCGCTCCCTCACAGACGGTAATGTTTTCAAACCGGGTGACCCTTCCCGAAAGTTCCCGAGCTCTTCCTAAACCTGGCGCCATTTCCCAGAATCGCCTGCGCGCCATGATCCCCGTGACGTGAAGCTAGCGCTAACCCAAAACGCAGTGACCGCAGTGCGCTTGTCCATGAAACAGTCTCTCAAGTTATTTAAAGTTCAGCATCTTACCCCAGATCCCAACGCTGCTCCCGGACTGCCGCTGTGATGCTGCCGGATGCAGAAGCCGCACTCAGGCAGCGGGTTCTATCCGGTCTATCAGTGGGTTCTTGCTATTACTTTTAAATTTTATTTTCTTTTGCCTCTAGGTCCCAATACTTACAAGAAACTCTAATTTGACTTGACCCCTCCACTCGATCTTCCCATGGAAACACTGGGGTGATCGCCAGCTTCAAAGGCAAACTTGGTTGTCACAGTTAGGTGTTCTTACGATTTATTGTTGACTTGAATTTCCATCTGTTCCTCAGCAGGTAGTAAGACAACCAGCCGCCTGACATCCCTGTGAAGGATGGTGGCTTGGATCCTGTCTTTTTTCCCATCAGAGATTGGATGTCTTGTTGTTACTTTCAGAGCTTTTGTCACAGGAACACTGTAGTTTGGAAAGATCGAGTCGTTGACTTCCCTCACGATGCCTTTGCTGTCTGGATTAGTATTGATGACTCTAACAAGCTTGAAATGTCCTCTCAATGCATTTTGGTCGCTTAACCAGGTGATGTCCCCAACAGCGACGTTTCTCTGTGCAGTATGCCACTTGCTCCTGACAAACAAATTAGGACCAGCCAGTTGGCTCCAGCACCTCCAGAACTTGGTCACCTCTGACTGCATTGCTTGAAGTCTTTTGTAGGGGTAGCTGGAAAAGTGAAAGGTTTTGAAATCCCCACTTTCAGATGCTCGACCCAGTAGAAGAGTGTTGGGTGTGACATACTGAATACAGTCTTCCCGGTTCTGTACCCTGGCGTCAATTGGGCACTCATTGGCAAGGTTGGTGGCTATGTGAAAAGATGTCTGGAACTCGCTGTAACTGAGCCCAGACTCCTTCCCAAGACTCTGGAGTGCTCTCTTTACAATGCGTACAGTGGCTTCTGCAGCACCATTCCTGTGTGGAGAATCAGGTGGATGGATTATCCACATCCACTCCGTTCCATTTTTTGCCGCGGTTTCCTGCAGGGCTGCTTCGTTCAGGCCGTCAAGAATCTGTACAGCTCCTCCAAGACTGGCTTTGCTCCAGTGAAGTTGGTGCCTGGATCTAACCAGATCTTTCTTCGATGTCCCCTGATTGCTGTGAACCTTTGATAGGCCATGAGGAATCCTTCGGTTGATAGGGTGTTTACCAACTCTGTGTGGATGGCTCTGCTGGCCATGCAGCGAAAGACCACTCCCCAGACTTTCAGTGTTACTCTTTTCTTTTTATTTCAATCTTTATATTAATATCAAATTCTCAAACATTACAAAGAGTTGATACAAAGCTATTGGGATTACATTGTTAATAATTAGTATATATAGATATAAACACAGTTAATACACAGATATTAACCTCCCAAAATCTTACAGTCTACAAACATAGTAGTATATAGGAAAAAAAAATACAAAAGTATCATGGAAAAGGAAAAAGAAAAAAAAATGTCGAATAAGAAAAAAACCCTAATCGAAATCAACTAATCAACTAAAGTATATAAAAAAAAGAAAAAGAAATGGGCTATTATGTTACATCAGATAAACCCAATAGTATCATTAACTCCGCTCCTCTCTCCATATATCTAAAAGTAGCAGAATAGAATTGGAGAAGGTCAAACTACATCATATGAAACTATTGAATAAATGGCCTCCTAGTCTCTTCAAATTTAATAGAAGGATCATAAATAGAAGGAGAAGATGGCGGCGCGACGGCAGTGCGTGCGGCCACTTCGGTGGTGATGTCTGTTATCTGTCAAGTAGGGGACCGTACACAATTCTGATTTGATGGAGACGGACGTGAGTGTACGGAGGAACATCTGGAAAACTTCTGAAATGCCCGCTTCGTCGCCGCTGCTACTGTATGGTAACCGGAATCTCCGGAGCAGAAGGCCCCGAAATCCTAGGCTTTGTTTGTTTCAGCGGCCGGGGCGAGATCGAAGGCGTTCGGCAGAGGATGGCGCTCGGAAAGCTGTATCAGGCGGATGGACTCAGTGTCGGCTGTGGTCGGCTGCTTCCAAGGCATCGGCAAGTTGACGGTGCCTGGAGGTTTATGGCAGGGAGTTTCTCCCTTTGCCGCCTGCTATCGGGGTCTCGGGGACTTTTGAGACTTTATTTACCGTGCCCCTGGTTTGTTCTTCCATCAAATTATGGTATTACTTTGCACTGCTGCAACTATATGTTATAATTATGTGGTTCTGTCAGTGTTAGTCTTTGGTTTGTCCTGTTCTCTGTGCTATCACTCCGGAGAAAGATATTATCATTTCTTAATGCATGTACGCATTTTGAATGATAATTCCCATAATCTAAATAAATGACACTTCTAATTTTTTTCTAAATTTAAACATAACTGTCATGATCCGATCTGTGAAGTCCGTATTCCGGTTCACGGTCTGGTCCATCGACCCTTGTTCCAGGTTTTCCTGTCTACCCTGTTTCTGTTCTTGTTGAGCTCTAATTAAGGCAGCTTATGCTCGTTGGGGCTGGCAGCATAAATACCTCCAGAGACCAGGGCGTGGCTGCTGGATTTTTCTTGTACTTACTCCTTGTATCCCTTCCTCTGCCTTCTGTTTCCTCGCCTGAAGCCTAGCCGGTAACTCTCACCTCGCCTGAAGTTCTCGTTTCGTCTTGCAATGCCTGAAGCCCTGCCTTGTCTTGCCCGTAACTCTCGCCTCGCCTGAAGTTCTGCCTTGCCTTGCATTGCCTGAAGCCTTGCCTTGTATTGCTGTCTTGTCCTGGAGCCACCCCGTACCTAGCTCCCTTCCTGTTCCTTGCCTCCGTCGGGTAAGCCAGGCCGTCTTGCCGTTATCTGTGGTTGGTTCTGTCCCTTCCTGTCCCCTGCCTCCGTCGGGTGGAGATCCGCGCCCTGCCCAGGAGGAGCTTCCAGTCTCCGGCCTCCAGCATCCAGCCTCGCCTCGCCTCAAGTCTCCTGCCTCCAGCCTCCTGCCTCGCCTCGCATCAAATCTCAAGTCTCCAGCCTCCTGCCAAGCCTCGCCTCAAATCTTTAGCCTCTAACCTCTAGCCTGAAGACTCCAGCCTCCTGCCTAGCCTCAAGCCTGAAGACTCCAGCTTCCTGCCCAGCCTCAAGCCTGAAGACTCCAGCCTCCTGCCTAGCCTCAAGCCTGAAGACTCCAGCTTCCTGCCTAGCCTCAAACCATGAAGACTCCAGCTTCCTGCCTAGCCTCAAGCCTGAAGACTCCAGCCTCCTGCCTAGCCTCAAGCCTGAAGACTCCAGCTTCCTGCCTAGCTTCAAGCCTGAAGAGTCCAGCCTCGTCCTGCCTGCCAGCCAAGCCTCGTCCTTGCCTAGTTCTGGGGTCCGAGCCAGAGGCAAGACCCAGGGACCGGGTCCTTGTCCAGTCTCTGGCTCGGAGTCCAAGCCCGGGCACCTAGCTCTCTTGTCCAGTCCTGTTCCGGTTTCGCGGTTTTCGTGTCCATGTCCTTGCCCTCACCCTTGATCTTAGTCCTGTCCCTAGTACTTCAGTGTCTGTGTCTTGCACTTGGGTCCGTTCCTAGCCACCGCCTTATGACAATAACATAGCTTGAGAGAACCATTGAAATGTCGTAGGAGGATTAATTTCTTTCCAATTCCATAGTATGGATCTTCTATCCATTAATGTAACGAATGCAATCATCTGACAAGATGAAGAGGTCAAATGACTTTGCTCTATCATTGGTAAACCAAAAATTGTTGTAATGGGGTGAGGTTTTAAATCAATATCCAGAACAGTTGAAATAATATCAAAGATATTTTTCCAATACTTCTTCAACAAAGGACATGACCAAAGCATATGAGTTAAGGAAGCTATGTCAGAATGACATCTGTCACATATAGGATGTATATGAGAGTAATAACGAGCTAATTTATCCTTAGACATATTAGCCCTATGTACAACTTTAAACTGTATCAACGCATGTTTAGCACATATAGAGGAAGAATTAACTAATTGCAATTTTCCCCATTTCTCTGAACGTAAAGTGAGGTTAAGTTCCCTCTCCCAATCGTTCTTAATTTTATTAGATACATATGGATTAATTTTCATAATCATATTATAAATATTCACTATTAAGCCTTTTGAGAGGGATTTAAATCTTTTTTTTTCATAATATCCATTGGATATAGATTCGGAAAGGTAGTAAGAACATTAAGTAAAAAGTTTCTAATCTGTAAATATCTAAAGAAGTGGGATCTAGGTAAATTATATTTATTAGTTAATTGTTCAAAAGACATGAAACAATTATCCAAAAACAGATCACAAAATCGTATCATACCTGTTACTTTCCAGACCAAATAGGCTTGGTCCGTAATAGAGGGTTGAAAAAAAAATAGATATAATAGGGCTTACTAAAACACATTCATTCAACCCAAAAAAAAATTCGAAATTGAAATCGTATTCGAAGAGTATATTTAACTATTGGATTATTCATTTGTTTATTCAATTTTGAAAGAACAAAGGGAAGCGAGGTCCCTAAAATAGAACCCAACGAAAACCCTTGTACGGATTTACACTCAAGACTTACCCAATGTGGAGTAGAAATTGTATCCAAGTTCCATGTCCAAAATTTTTGATATCTAATATTAATTGCCCAATATTAAAATCTAAACTTGGGCAATACCAAACCACCCTCCTTTTTGGGCTTCTGTAAGTATCTTTTACCTAATCTAGGATTTTTAGTCTGCCATATGTATGAAGAAATTTTAGAGTCAACATTATCACAAAAGAATTTTGGTATAAAAATTGGCAACGCTTGAAATAAATATAAAATTTTAGGTAAAATAATCATCTTGACAGTATGGATCCGGCCAATTAATCAAAAAGACATTGGTGACCATTTAGTAAACAAACATTTAATCTGATCCATTAAAGGTTTAAAAAAAAAGCTTTAAATAAATCCTTGTGCTTCCTAGTAATTTTGACCCCTAAATAAGTAAAGTAATCGGTAACGGTAAACATTCATAACTTGGAACCTGCATGTTTAACGGAAGAAGTTCACTCTTATTAAGGTTCAGTTTGTAACCAGAACATTTACTAATCTCAGCCAACAAGGATAGAACTGCAGGAATGGATTTCTCTGGATTAGAAATATATAATAATATATCGTCTGCATATAATGATAATTTATCTACCTCATTCCCACGAGTGATACCAAAAACATTTCGTGAATCTCGAATAGCAATTGCTAAAGGTTCAAGAGCAATATCAAATAATAATGGACTAAGAGAACAGCCCTGCCTAGTACCACGAAATAACTGAAAAAAGGGAGATCTTTGATTATTAGTAAAAACCGAAGCTACAGGGGTATGATGTATCAATTTAATCTAAGAAATAAATATCGGACTGAAATTAAACTTCTCAAGCGTACTGAATAAATATGGCCATTCAACTCTGTCAAAAGCTTTCTCAGCATCCAATGAAATGACGCATTCTGGAGTTCTAAGTGAAGGAGTAAAACAATATTCATTAATCTCCTAATATTAAAGGATGAATAAAGGATTTTAATAAATCCAGTTTGATCCGCAGAGGTAATTTGTAGCAGAGTCTTCTCTAACCTGGATGCTAATATTGTAGAGAAAATCTTAGAATCTACATTCAATAAGGATATCGGTCTATATGATGCACATTCAGTAGGATCCTTAGTTTTAAAAAAAATTAGGGAAATAGAAGTTCCATAAAATTATTGTGGTATTTTACCTATTCTATCGCATCTTTAAAAACTCTACACAAGCATGGAGAAAGAATAGAAGAAAAAGACTTCAGGAATTCTGCTGTATCACCATCTAGACCAGGTGATTTGTTAGAGTTCATCGAAGAAATAACACCCTTTATTTCTTAATCCGTAATAGGTGTTTCTAACTTTAATCGTTTTTCGGGTGTTAATTTCGGAAAGTTCGATTTCCTTAAGAAGTCATGCATTTCATTGGGATCCTGAGGAAATTATGACTGATATAGAGATGTATAGAATTCTTGAAAAGATCTGTTTATCTCAGCATGATCAACTGTAAAAGTGTCATCGTGTTTACGAATCTTGATAATTTGACGTTTAACCGAAGCAGTTTTTAATTGAATAGCTAATAATTTACCAGATTTATCACTCTGTACATAAAACTCGCTTCTTGGTTTCATTATTTGAATTGAATTGAAGATGTTAACAGTAAACTATGTTCCATTTGAAGTTCGACTCTCTGTTTATAAAGCTCCTCACGAGGAGCGGTGACATATTTCTTATCAATTTCTTTAATCTTCTCAATTAACACAAGTGTTTCCTTCTTAATACGTTTTTTTTTTCAACCCAGCGGAATAGGAGATAATCCGTCCACGGATATAGGTTTTAAAAGTGTCCCATAATACCCCGCTGGAAATTTCTGCCGTAGCATTAGTTGAAAAGAAGAAGTCAATCTGTTCCTTGATGAATTTAACAAAATCCGAATCTTGAAGCAAATTGGAATTAAAATGCCATAGTCTAGTATCAGGAGATGTGCTCATGAACTTGATAGAGAGTTTCAATGGTGCATGATCAGACATGGCAATGATGTTGTAGTTACAGTCAACCACAGATGGAATTAAACGACAGTCAATAAAAAGTAGTCAATTCCAGAATAAGTGTGATGTATATGTGAGAAAAATTAAAACTCTTTTTCCTTAGGGTGTAGAAATCTCCAGATTTCAGAAATTCCAGGATCAATCACAAAAGAGTTGATAAGAGTAGCCGACTTATTCGGTAATGCCTGCCTAGATATAGATCTATCCATGGAAATATTTAAACAACAATTAAAATCACCACCCATTATCAACATGTAATCATTTAAATTAGGAAAAGAGGTAAATAATTGCTTTAAAAAATCAGGATAATCCACACTTGGAGCATAAACATTAACCATAACAACTTTTTTATTAAAAAGTAAACCATTAATTAACAGAATTCTTTCCGGCGGCAAGTCACCTATTGCTTGTTGACATGTCTGCAGAGCATACAGCCATCGAAACTTTTTGGGCAATTTTCCTTCCCCTTATGTCCCATGCCTTTCTTCTCATCTTGAGCAAGGTTCCGGCCACTCCGTCATGACTCTCATTGTGAGCCTCCCGAGTTAACAGTGTGGACTTGTACATCAGTCACTGAAAGTAAGCATGCAGATACAGCAGGTAGTGAAGAAAGCTAATGGCATGCTGGCCTTCATAACAAGGGGAATTGAGTATAGAAGCAAAGAGGTCCTTCTGCAATTGTACAGGGCCCTGGTGAGACCACACCTGGAGTACTGTGTGCAGTTTTGGTCTCCAAATTTGAGGAAGGACATTCTAGCTATTGAGGGAGTGCAGCGTAGGTTCACGAGGTTAATTCCCGGGATGGAGGGACTGTCATATGTTGAAAGATTGGGGGGACTGGGGATGTATACACCGGAATTTAGAAGGATGAGAGGGGATCTGATTGAAACATATAAGATTATTAAGGGATTGGACACGCTAGAGGCAGGAAACATGTTCCCGACGTTAGGGGAGTCCAGAACAAGAGGCCACAGTTTAAGAATAATGGATAGACAATTTAGAACGGAGTTGAGGAAAAACTTTTTCACTCAGAGAGTTCTGATTCTGTGGAATGCTCTGCCTCAGAAGGCAGTGGAGGCCAATTCTCTGGATTCTTTCAAAAAAGATAGAGCTCTTAAAGATAGCGGAGTGAAGGGCTATGGGGAGAGGCAGGAAAAGGGTACTGATTCTGGATGATCAGCCATGACCACAGTGAATGGTGGTGCTAGCTGGAAGGGCTGAATGGCCTACTCCTGCATCTATTGTCTATTGTTTATTGTCTATTGACACTCAGGCATCATAGGGTAAGATGGGGACACCAACTTGATCTTCTTTGAAGATTTGCCACCGCAAACCAACAGCCCAGAGTCTTGGTTTTTGTAGACTACCAGCCTGTCTGTACTGGTGCTTGGGAAGGTTGCGCTCTCTTGTGCTGCTACAAAAATGTCTCTTAGAGCATCTTCTCGTTCCCTTAATGAGATGAATCCTGTCAAAGAAACTGCTTCCCACTTTGGACTGTCCACGGCTTGATTTTGTCCAATGAACTTTTTTGGTGTTCTCCAGATCCATGCAACTGTTTTGACTAGTCGAGTTAGAACACTGAACCACTTGATGTCCACAAGGCTTCGGATGGCTGACGCTGCAGGTGGTCTCCATTGTTCTGTTTTGACCTGGTACTGTTTTTGTACTGGTTCTTTTTTCTTTGCCTTGGCCCTTGCCAAAGCAGCAACAACTGCCTTCTTTTGCAACTTGTTGATGCTTTCCCTGGCAGTGGCTGCTAGTTCGTTGGCTGATTTCATCGGCCACTCATTCACTGGCCAACTCAAAAACTTTAGCCCATTTTGCCACCCTGAGTCTTCATCCAAGTCTTCAAGGCTGGGCTTCTCTGGTGATTACATCAGCAATATTTTGTGGACCAGGAATCCACCGCCATTCCTGGATCCCTGTGCTGTTTTGAATCTCTCCGATCCTATTCGCAAAGAATGTTTGATAGCCATAGCTTTCTCGCTGTACTGCACCAAGGATTGTTTGGCTATCAACGAAATGGTGCTACCTCCCAACTTGGATTCGGCAATGCAGCTCAAAGTACTTTCTCAGGCGTGAAGAAAACACTGCTCCACACATCGCTGCTTTGACAGCATCACCTTTCTGATCCAAGGGAGTTAATTTGGCTTTAGATTCCACCAGCCAGGGTCGGCTGGTAGCGCAACGACCTCGGCGCTGAACCCGGCAGCGGAGGTTCCCGGGTTCGTAACTAGTCCGGTCCGCCCCGAGCACGCTTTCCATCCGTGCCGGGTTGAGTGTCGAGACCGCAACTCGACGTCGTAAAATAAAGGGAAAATACTGCAAAAATGTTTGTGGGACGAAAGGTGCGCCACACACTGCGAATCTGGCTTAGGACATCCGGACCTTTCATTAGCTGGCCGTTCAAGCTCACGCCTCTGAACTTTTGGCTGCTGTTCCACACGAGTCTCACTGGGGTCGTGACAGATTGCGGGTTCGGAGCAATAAGGTGACTCACGTACCAGACTGGCCCGTTCCAATTGATGACCGTGTCTTTGGACAATTTCATTGCAGCTCTTCGATCGACCATATCACACACTTGAGCAAAGTAGGTAGCTCTCCACTCGGGTTCTTTAGCTAGTTGCTTTTCCGTCCTCAGAAATATAGCTTCGACTGTTCTCTTATTGCTTGGCAGGGAAGCTGGATCTTCTAACCAAGGATATCTGGGGTGCCAATGTGGTTCCTTGCTGTGGCGGTCACCTGTTGCATAGGTGAGACCTCTTCTTACAACTTCAAGTTCCCTCTCCTCAGCAAGAGTCATTCCCTTGCCGCCAGCCTGACCGTTTCCGCAGCGGCAACCCCCGCATTTTGCTCGCATGCTGCGCCAATACTATCCCACTTCCACCACTCTAGGAAGTCCGGATTGGTGATTGAAAAACCTTACCCCTGGAGCTTGATGCCATCCTGTTTGTTTGGTGGAAGTTGCTCTGGGTCTCTGCTGGTGAGCTCCTCGTACTTTACAGCAGCCGCTCTCATTGACTTTGCAAAATGTGTCCTGGACATGTGGGCCGACACAGACAGCTACTCAAAGAGATCAGGATGTGCTCCTCCGACCGTCTTCCCCAGTGGTCCGTCCGACAGCACGTGGTCCCCAACAGCTCCGGTTCTCTGAGGCGCTAGCTGACATTCTCTGTGGCTTATGATTAAATTTATTTCTCGGGTTCTCACAAGTTCATCATCAAGCTGTATGTCTGGGAAGAATTTCTGCAGTTGCTTCGGTGTCACATATTGGTGGACATTTGCAATGCTGTCTGGTCCATAACAAACCAATTGGTGTGATTTGAGACTGCTCTTGGGAGTGTTTACTCTGATTTTTAGAAGGTACCTCTTTATCTCTACCTGAACCTTCATCCACCCAACCCCATGGACGACGAGAGTTATTTCCTCTCTTCTGAGGTTCAGTCTGCTTGCCGCCTTGTGGGTTATATAATTGATGTCTGAAGCCAAGTCAATTAACGTCCCGATTATTTGCCCAGCATTAGCTGTGACCTCGAGAAGCATCATTATCGCTGGCAGCTCTTGCAATCCACTTTCCACCAGAAGGCCCGGTTTATCTTTCACAGTGCTGAAGGCTCGGGATGCAGTGTTTGAAAATACATCGCGACATCGTTTGGCCAATTCTGGTGAAAGTTTGCTGAAGAATTCCACTTGATCTTCTGTATATTTCTTTCCGCCTTTACCTTCCTCTGGACCAAATCTGCTCTTTTTCTGACCTGCGCTGCTTTTCTTTATTTCAGCATCGGGGCTCTGATAGTAATGATACTCAGGAGTATGCTCATCCTTGCAGTCTTGGTTTTTACACAGACAGGCGGGTTTGCAGTATGAACTGTCATCATGATCCTCGAGACACCTCTTGCATGCCCCCAAATTTCTTATTGCAACATTTTTCTCTGTTAGCTTTAGCGCTTGAAACTGTTTCCAAAAGTAGAGCTTCCTTTTCTGCTTTCCATCGCCGCAGACTACACACCCTGCATGGTCGTCGCCTGACTCGGTAGACTTGGTTCTGGCATGTCTTGGCTCAGCCCTGGTTTCTCTTCTACTTGGCTCCTCATCCCTCAGTTGCTCGAACCGCTCATATATGCTCTCTTGCCCTTTGAGGAATTCCAAGAGACTGTCAAACCGACTATCTGGTGTCACAGCATTCTTCCTGTCAGCGACATAGACCAGCCATTCCTTTTTGAGAGTTTCTGGAAGTTTATTTTCAATTGATTTTGTCACCAGCGGATTTTTGACAGCACCCGTGTGTCCAAGGTCACTCAAGTCTTTTTTTAATGTAATTTTTATTGATTTTTCGAAAAGATTACATAGAAAGATAATATCTACCCCCCTCCCCTTAACCCCTTCCGCCTGACATATATCCTACCTGAAAAAAAAAGAAATGAGAAAAAAGAAGAAAGAAAACTGCCTGGATATTGGAAAGTCTCCACATGCTCCATGGGATTCAAAATAAATTTAGTATATTTATTTATTACCTTTCCCAAGGGACCAACATCTTTATCATCGGAGCAACTAAATATGCCATCCTATCTTTTGTAAATATGGCCGCCAAGTATTCAAAAATGTATCATATTTATCTCTTAAATTATAAGTAATTTTTCGAGTGGAATACAACTAAAAATGTCATTATTCCAACGGTCCATGCTTAAATACGAATCCGATTTCCAAGTAACTGCTATACCCTTCTTGGCTACTGCCAATGCAATTTTTATAAATTCTTTCTGATATTTATTCATTTTAAGTTTCAGTTTTATCCCTTCAATATCACCTAATAGAAATAATATAGGGTTATGTGGAAGCTGAGTTCCAGTAATTTGCTCCAATAAAGCTCTTAAATTTATCCAAAAATGTTGAGATTTGGAACAAGACCAAATAGAATGTAAGAAAGTACCAATTTCTTGAAAGCATTCATCAGATAAGTTTGAATTTAATCTATTTATTTTTGCGGTGTAATATATAATTGGTGTAAAAAATTATATTGTACTAATCTAAGTCGTACGTTGATTGTATTTGTCATACTGTCAAGACATAGTCTTGACCAATTTGTTTCATCAATATTAATATTCAGATCTGTTTCCCATTTTTGCTTTGACTTGTGGATTCCTTGTTTAATTGTCTGTTTTTGAATCAAATTATACATAAAAGAAATAAATTCGTTAATTTTTCCTTTTTGAATTTAAAATTTCAATTTCATTGGGTTTTGGCGAAAACATTGTTTGACCCAGTTTGTCTTTTAAATAAGCCCTTAATTGAAGGTAACAAAAGAAAGTGTTATTTGATATTTTATATTTATTCATTAATTGTTCAAATGACATCAATATACCTCGTTCATAACAGTCTCCTATAGATCTAATCCCTTTTTGGTACCAATTATATAGAAGTTGATTATCCATTGTAAAAGGAATAAGTCTGTTTTGAATCAAAGGTCTCCTTGCTAATAAAGATTTCTTTATTTCATTATCAACGTTTATCTTATTCCATTGATCAATCAAATGTTTTAATATAGGAGATTCTTTCTTTCCCCGTATCCATTTAGATTCCCATTTATATATTAAATCTTCGAGTGTAATTTCTCCTATCTTATCTACTTGTATTCTAATCCATGCCGGTTTTCGTTCGTCAAACAGAGATGCAATAAATCTAAGTTGATTTGCTTTATAATGATAGTTTGGAAGTTGTAACCCTCCTAACTCAAATTTCCATGTCAATTTTTCCAATGATATTCTTGACATCTTACCTTACCAAAGAAATTTTCTCACAGATTTACTTAACTCTTGAAAAAATTTCTGTGGCACTTGTATTGATAATGGTTGAAACAAATACTGTAATCTAAGAAATATATTCATTTTTACAACATTGACTCTACCCAATAATGTTATTGGTAGTATCATCCATTTGTCAAGATCTTCTTGAATTTTTTTCAATAGTGGTAAATAATTAAATGTACATAAATTCTTTACATTATTATCAAGTCTTATACCTAAATACTTTATACCATTTACCGGCCATCTAAATTGGGTTGCTAATCGACATCGGCTATTGTCTCCTTTAGTAAGAGGTAAAATTTCACCTTTATCCCAATTTATTTTATACCCTGATACTTTCGCATATTCATCCAATCTAGAAGACAATTTACGCAACGAATGCTGTGGGTTTGTTAAATAAATCAAAACATCATCAGCAAATAGATTAATTTTATATTCCTCCTGTTTAGCTCTAAAACCCTTAATATCTGAATCAATTCTAATTAGTTCTGCTAATGGTTCTATCGCCAATACAAATAAAGCAGGTGATAATGGACAACCTTGTCTAGTTGACCTTTTTAACTGGAATGGTATTGAAATTTGACTATTTGTCACTACTTTAGCATTAGGGTTAGTATTTAAAGTTTTAATCCAGTTTATAAAAGGTGGTCCTAACCCATATTTTTCTAATACTTTAAATAAAAAATCCCATTCCAATCTATCAAATGTTTTTTCTGCATCCAAAGCTGCTACTATACTCATCTCCTCCCTTTTTTGCGCCAAATGAATTACACTGAGTAGCCGAGTTACATTATCTGCCAATTGTCTATTTTTAATAATCTATTCGATAAAATTTTTGCTATTATTTTATAATCCGTGTTCAACAAAGACATAGACCTATATGTTGCTGGTTTTAAAGGATCTCTATCTTTTTTTGGCAATGCTATTACAATCGCTGTTGAGAAAGATTCTGGGAGTTTATGTGTTATATCCACTTGACATATTAACTCCATAAAAGGAGGAAATAATAAATCATCAAACTTTTTTATAAATTTCAGGTGGAAAACCATCCTCTCCTGGAGATTTATTACTTTGAAGTGATCCTAAAGCATCTTCAACCTCTAATAACTAATCCCTTCTGTTGTTCCGAATTCAATTTTTGAAGAGTTGCTTGTGATAAAAACCTTTCTATCTCATTAACATCATTTTGTGATTCCGATTGATATAATTCAGAATAGAAACTTTTGAAGGTTTCATAATTTCTAAAGGTTTATAAGTAATTTTATTTCCACTTGTTCTAATTGCATTTATCGTTTTGGAAGCCTGTTCTGTTTTCAACTGCCAAGCAAGAATTTTGTGTGCTCTCTCACCTAACTCATAATACCTTTGCTTAGTTCTCATGATTGCTTTTTCCATTCTACATGTCTGAAGCGTATTATATTGTAACTTATTGACAAGTTGTCTTTGTTTTTCTTCTGTCGTATGTCTTTGAGATTCTTTTTCAAATTTTGTAATTTAATTTTCCAATTGATCTAGTTGTGCCATATATTCTTTCTTAATTTTAGACGGATAACTTATTATCTGACCCCTCAAATATGCTTTCATCGCATCCCATAGTATAAATTTATCTTCCACTCAATGAGAGTTTGTATCCAAAAAAAAGGATCTGTTTTTTCATAAAATCACAAAAATCTTGACGTTTTAATAATGTTGAATTAATTCTCCATCTATAAGTCACTTCTTCCTTATCAGTCATTATTATTGTCATTAATAAAGGAGAGTGATCTGACAATATTCTTGCTTTATATTCCATATTTTTCACTCTGTGTTGAATATTGATTGATAATAGGAAAAAATCTATCCTTGAGTAAGTTTTGTGTCTATTAGAATAGAACGAATAATCTCTTTTTTTGGGATTGATTCTTCTCCATATATCAATCAAATTTAAATCTTTCATCAATGATAAACTCAGTTTTAGTACCTTCGATTTTATAACAGCCTTAGTTGATCTATCTAAGACTGGGTCTAGGCAGAAATTAAAATCTCCTCCTATTAATATTTTTTCATTTGTAACAGCCAAATTCAAAAAAGCTTCTTGTATAAATTTTGCATCATTTTCATTTGATGCATAAATATTCATGAGAGTCCATAATTCGGAAAAAAGTTGACAGCGTATAATCTCATATCTCCCCGCAGAATCGATTATTACATTTTGTATTCTAATTGGTAACGTTTTATTGATCAAAATTGCTGCTCCCCTCGCTTTTGAATTAAATGAAGCTGCAACAAAACTACCCACCCAATCTCTCTTTAATTTCTGATGTTCTGTTTCTGTTAGATGCGTTTCCTGCAAGAAGGCTAAATCTACCTTCATTTTCTTAATATGTGTTAAGATTCTTTTTTCTTTTCACCGGTCCATTAAGCCCATTAACATTAAAACTCAAAAAATTCAATAAATTGGTCAATATTCTTAACAAAGTTACTCCAATCTAAAATGTTACTTAACATCTTAACTCTCGTAGTTCCTTGGGGAATCTCTTTAAGCTTCACCATGTTGCTATGTGTTTCCCTCCCAATCATCCAGGCAAAAAGAAAGAAATAAAAGATAAGATACAAAAAGAAAAACAACAAAATACCCCCCTACTAATGTTGTGAATGAAAAAAAAAACACAACACTACCCCCCTCCATTTTGCGGGTCGTGGCTATTGCCACGCTTGCACACATGAATTCCGTAGCGATTGGTCAGTATTTCTTCCAGCTCCCCCGTAACAAGAAAATTGTATATATATATAGAAAAATTAATGTCACTATTCCCAACTAATATTCATCAAACTTTAACCTTTCTTCCCCTCTATCATGTAATTAATAATATATTTATATATTCTTTCGCCTTTAAAAATCCACGAAGTCTACTCCTTGACAAAATCTTCATCTTTAATCCATCTCGTTCCCCTGGGTTTCTTCTTGTATCTTCAAAGAATCTCGCACAAAATCCTCCGCTTTCTGGTAGTCGTCAAAAAATATTTTTTCTCCGGCAGCCAAAAAAATCTTCAAGGTTGCAGGATAACGCAGTATAAATTGATAACCGTGATCCCATAGGACTTTTTTCACTGGATTATATTTCTTCCTTCCCTTCAAAAGCTCATAACTTATGTCAGGGTAGAAAAAAAATTTCTTCCCTTCTATCATCAATGGCCCCTTTCTATTCTTGGCAGCTTGGGCAGCCGCCCGTAGAATCCTTTCTTTGTCTTGAAATCTTAAACATTTTATTAAAATTGATCGTGGATATTAGTCATCTTGTGGTTTTGGTCTTAGAGCTCTATGTGCCCGTTTAATTTCAGTTGATCGGTCTTCCTCTTTCATTTGCAAAGTTTCCGGGATCCATCTTTGAAAAAATTCAATTGGATTGTCTCCCTCTAAACCTTCTTTAAGACCAACAATCTTAATATTAGTTCGTCTACTAAAATTTTCCAGCACGTCCACTTTTTCCAACAGTCGATTTCTTTCCGTTTTCCAGACAAGCATACCATTTTCTGTTTTTTCCACTCTGTCGGTAATATGCTCCATTCTTCTTTCAACTTTTGAAGTTTCTTATCTATTTTCTCCTGTCTTCTCATAGCTTTATCATAGCTCAGCTTCATGTTTCTAATCTCTATTTTTACTCCTTTTAGTTCAGTCATTACTTGCAATAAAGCCTCTTTTATGTTTCCATCATATCCTGTACTTTTAGTCTCTTCCAGTTCTTCCTCCTCTTCTTCATCTGCGTTCTCTGCGGAATCCGATTCTGACTCTGAGTCACTTTCGCTTGCAAGTGGCCGTCGGTTCTTGTAGTTTAAGTTGTATCGATTTGCGCATGCGGAATTCCCCGCATCTTCTTCCCAGGGACGACTACCGCCGCCGTTGCTCCCTGTTCTTCTACGCCAGAGATAAAACGTGTCTCCTCCCAAGGGGATCCAACCTGAGCCCGAGGTTCCATCGCTGCAGTAGGCCTTTTTTTCTTCCCGTCTCGCGGCGACTTCGCAACAGCAGACTTGTTCTGTTGCGATTTACGAGGTATATCGTAAAATAGTCTTGAGAAGTTTATACGTAGTTTTCGGAAAGTATTTATTAACTTTGCTTTGTTTAAACGGTACTTTGCTGATTTTTTACGGGAGAGCTGGATTCGTACGTCGCAATCCTACGTCATCACGTAACGTCCCCTCACTCAAGTCTTGAAGTGCCTTCTCCACAGCTTGAATTAATTCCACTATGTTCCGTGACTGATGATTTCTGACAGCTGGCATTTTCTGTAACTCTGCCACTATTTCAATAGCAATGCACGTTTGATTTCCATAGCAGTTTTCAACAGCACGGAAGATGTCACCTGCAGTGTTATAAGTAGTGAGGCGAAGATCTCCTCTGATCTTGTCGTCAAGACTGTCCAGTAGTGGAACCACTTTCACCTCTCTTGAACCGGTCGGGTCTCCCTGCCTCTGGAGTGCTTCCTAGTCCGCTCTCCACCTGTGAAAATCACGTTTACTGCCAATAAACTTCGGAAGGGCCGTCAGTTTCAGTCTGATGGCCGGCGTGGGAAAATTGGAGGAAAAGCCCAACGCCGTCGGTGTTAGTCTTTCAGCATCCTCCTTTCTCCTTGTTTGTATCAAGAGGGCCTTCTTGGAACCCAACTTGGGGATGTGGAGTCGAGCCCCTTTAGGTGACTCTGAAGGCCCTTCTGATCCCTTGGCGGGATCCATCGTTTCCACCGACCATGCACCTCCTTTGCTGTCTTTACCAGTCCATGCAGGTGGTTAAGCGTGAAGTCATACGCCTCCTGGTGGCCATCGGGTTGTACAGCAGCGACGTTTTTATATTCATCCTCTACTGCTTGTAGCGCTGTGAGCAATTCAACATTTCCAAAGTTGATCCAAAGAGTCTCCTGGATTGGGCTTCTGACCTCCTTTAGTTTCAACTCACATTCATTTGCCATCTTTGCCAGGTTGGCTTTTTGCTGTTCAGTTAACACAGCTACTTCCTCTGTGTTCAGCTCCACCTCCAGTTCTGCAATGAATCCGGCCTCCACATCATCATTGGCTTCCATGGCTTTCTCGGCTTCTATTGTGAGTATATTGCAACTGACTCTGAGCTCCTCTTCAGACGTCTTCATAGGTCCAGGTAATACCGTTGACCAGACGAGAAAATAATCTTTTTGCTGTCGTACGCTCAGCTGATTTCCCAATAGCTTGATCAACCATGTTTGATTTCCTCTGCAGGCTGCTCACAGCTGAGAAGGTAAGTACAACTTTTAAATGATGCTTTGATGTTGTTTTATCTTAACTTGCTTTTCTTCCTTTTTCAGGATTCCTGGTTATTGCTCCTGCTGTTCCAGCTCAAAGCTCCCAGATTTCTGTTTCCCGGTCCTCCAGTTTCCCAGTCAACCAGTTTTTTCACTGTCAGATTGGATTTCTTTTTCTTCTTTGAACGTGTGCAGCTTCCTCACTTGAAAGAGATTGAACGCGTCTACCGGAAGGTTTTTTAATTGGATTCCACTCAATGACCAAACAACTTCTATTTTTTCCTCCTTTTATTTTCCGCAAGTGCGGCAGTTTGATAGTTCCATTCGTTCCACCAACCATTAACCATTAGCCATTAGTAATTAGTCATTAGTCATTAAACATTGGTCATTAAACATTAGACATTACATACTAGTGATTAGGTGAAAATACGGCTACATCTCCGGACTTTGTAGACGGATCCGACCTGCCCCTCTCCGCTCCCTCATAGACCGTTATGTTTTCAAACCGGGTGACCCTTCCCGAAGGTTCCCGAACTCTTCTTAAACCTGGCGCCATTTCCCAGAAGCGCCTGCGCGCGATGATCCCCGTGACGTGAAGCTAGCGCTAACCCAAAACGCAGTGACAGCAGTGCGTTTTTCCATCAAACAGTCTCTCAAGTTATTTAAAGTTCAGTATCTTACCGCAGATCCCAACGCTGCTCCCGGACTGCCGCTGTGATGCTGCCGGGTCCCTCCGATGTTCCGGGCAGAAGCCGCACTCAGGCAGTGGGTTCCATCCGGTCTATCAGTGGATTCTTGCTATTACTTTAATAATTTATTTTCTTTTGCCTCTAGGTCCCAATACTTTCTAGAAACTCTAGTTTGACTTGACACCCACTCTCAATCAACAATAGAGACCCATATCAGAATCAGGTTTATCATCACTCACATATGACATGAAATTTGTTATATATATATATATATGCCTCAGCCTTTAGCACTGTACTTAATATCAATGCCGAATAATAATGTACCTGTACAAGGAATTGCTAGCAAAATTGCAAATGATGCTGAAATAAATTGTGGCATGGGTAGTGAATCTGGTCTTTAGGAATGGCAGCAGGGTCTTGATCATCTAGATAATTTTATCGAGGAATGAGAAATGGACTTGCTTTCCGATGAATACGAGTTGTTTTATTATTACTGGAAGACTAAACAGAGTAGGGCCCTGGGAGTGTTGTAGAACAGAAGTAACCCGGGGATCAAGTACACGATTCCTTAAAAGTCACGGATAGTCTGGGTGATAGCGAATGCTTTGGCACAATGGTTTTCATCGGTCATTGAACACGGCGTTACATTGCTGTTCCACAAGAGTAATAATTTAGAAATTAGCCATAGAGAACATGCAGACGGGCGTCGGGGGAGTTTCTTGAAAACAATGCCTTCAGTTTCAAAGAACGATGGAGATTTATTTTAGTGCGCTAAATGTTGACCTAATATAGGCCAATAGAGTTATGTCTAGCGTGGACTTGGATGATTATCTCTCCTGAGACGTTTTCCGCAGACAATGGAGACCAGAACTCGACAACATGAACTTCAGCTGAGTCAAGAGAATTTTAAATAAGAACAGAGGCATCAGCTATTCGGCAGGTTGTTGTTTTTGCTGCTCCACATCTCGCCCTCTGACGGATCGGGCGACTTGTTGCCGTTTCCGTAGCATCTGATTGCTATTTTTTACGAGGCCGAGTTGCCAGCTAGACGCTTACCCCTGTACGGATAGAGCCGGCCGGATTCTAACTCGGGAACATTTGCCTCGAAGTCCGGTGCTGATACCACTACACCACCGGCCAATGGCATGGATCTGGAAGATTATCTTTCCCAAGATGTGGGAAGTTATGATTGACTAAACTATTGGAGTAACTAAGAGTATAAATGAATGCAGGACCGCATTATAAAGGAACAGAGTTTGAATTCTGCCGGGACACCTAGTACTAGTGTTTAGAGATGCATTGCATAGGTTCAGGTGGTCTTGCTATTCTAATTTTCACGACACGTCTGTACTCGCAAAGAACATGGAAAGTATGAACCTGTGGAACGTCAATTAAAATGTAATGTTCGAGTTACATTGTTTCGTAAGTGCTCAGCTGGTGGTTGTGTCATTTGCGGTCGTAATCATGAAACTGATTACTCAATATAACACTAGCTGAGCACTTATTTGCAATAGAAATCCATAGTGAGATGATCTCGTATTCCCAAGTTGTCGTTCCTTGCAATATGAGTATACATGTACCCAGACACCCAATTTGTATAACAGCAGAATACAATTTGTATGCATACACATGGTGATCACCTCGACATAAAATGATTTAGAGTTTGCACCTGCCGTACGAATACTACTATTTCCCAATTTTTGCAGCATTCGGAGTAACCGGTAGGTCATTGATGGATTGTAAGTTGGATCAGACTGAAGTGTCCATGATGCTCCTGGTGCTCTGTGGAGCTTCCAAATAGCAAACCAAATGAATGACAAGTTAAATTTGGACAGGCTGGACAGAATACTTGGAGCGGAAATATGTGCTGGTCGGTTAGGACTGTATTTTGGTACTTGGAAATGGGAAAAAATCACAGCTAAGTTCTTGGCATTGAGTTCAGTGGAATCTGGAAGGAACCGCCTGAAAAAGAGAACGAGTCAGATTTCATTCGGCGAGAAAGAGGTAGGTGGTAGATAAAAATCAAAACGTGCAAGTGAGAGGAAGTGCCCGGTCTCCATTTAGAAGATTTATAGAACATAGAACACCACAGTACAGGCCCTTCGGCCACAATGTTGCCCCGACCCTCAAACCCTGCCTCCCATATAAGTCATATATTTACTCTCTGAGTAAAAAACTTTCCTCTAATATCCCCCTTGAACTTCCCACCCCTTAACTTAAAGCCATGTCATCTTGTATTGAGCAGTGGTGCCCTGGGGAAGAGGCGCTGGCTGTCCACTCGATCTATTCCTCTTAATATCTTGTACACCTCTATCATGTCTCCTCTTAAGATTAAAGCCCTAGCTCCCTTAATCTCTGATCATAATGCATACTCTCTAAACCAGGCATCATCCTGGCAAAACTCCTCTGTACCTTTTCCAATGCTTCCACATCCTTCCTATAGTGAGGTGACCAGAACTGGACACAGTGCTCCAAGTGTGGCCTAACCAGGGTTTTATAGAGCTGCATCATTACATCGCGACTCTTAAACTCTATCCCTCGACTTATGAAAGCTAACACCCCATAAGCTTTCTTAACTACCCTATCCACCTGTGAGGCAACTTTCAGGGATCTGTGGACATGTACCCCGAGATCCCCCTGCTTCTCCACAGTACCAAGTATCCTGCCATTTACTTTGTACTCTGCCTTGGAGTTTGTCCTTCCAAAGTGTACCACCTCACACTTCTCTGGGTTGAACTCCATCTGCTACTTCTCAGCCCACTTCTGCATCCTATCAATGTCTCTCTGCAATCTTCGACAATCCTCTACACCATCTACAACACCACCAACCTTTATGTCGTCTGCAAACTTGCCAAACCCCGCCCCTTCTACCCCAACATCCAGGTCGTTAATAAAAAACATGAAAAGTAGAGGTCCCAGAACAGATCCTTGTGGGACACTACTAGTCACAATCCGCCAATCTGAATGTACTCCCTCCACCATGACCCTCTGCCTTCTGCAGGCAAGCCAATTCTAAATCCACCCGGCCAAACTTCCCTGGATCCCATGCATTCTGACTTTCTGAATAAGCCTACCATGTGGAACCTTGTCAAATGCCTTACTAAAATCTATATAGATCACATCCACTGCACTACCCTCACCTATATGCCTGGTCACCTCCTCAAAGAACTCTAGCAGGCTTTTTAGAAACAATCTGCCCTTCACAAAGCCATGCTGACTGTCCCTGATCAGACCATGATTCTCTAAATGCCCATGGATCCTATCTCTAAGAATCTTTTCCAACAGTTTCCCCACCACAGGCGTAAGGCTCACTGGTCTATAATTACCCGGACTATCCCTACTACCTTTTTTGAACAAGGGGACAACATTCGCCTTCCTCCAATCCTCCGGTACCATTCCCGTGGACAATGAGGACATAAAGATCCTAGCCAGAGGCTCAGCAATCTCTTCCCTCGCCTCGTGGAGACGCCTAGGGAATATTCCGTCCGGCCCCGGGAACTTATCCGTCCTAATGTATTTTAACAACTCCAACACCTTCTCTCCCTTAATATCAACATGCTCCAGAACATCAACCTCACTCATATTGTCCTCACCATCAGCAAGTTCCCTCTTATTGGTGAATACCAAAGAGTCATATTCATTGAGTACCTCGCTCACTTCCACAGCCTCCAGGCACATCTTCCCACCTATATCTCTAATCGGTCCTACCTTCACTCCTGTCATCCATTTTTTCTTCATATAATTGAAGAATGCCTTGGGGTTTTCCTTTACCCTACTCGCCAAGGCCTTCTCATGCCCCCTTCTTGCTCTTCTCAGCCCCTTCTTAAGCTCCTTTCTTGCTTCCCTATATTCCTCAGTAGACCCATCTGATCCTTACTTCCTAAACCTCATTTCTGCTGCCTTCTTCCACCTGACTAGATTTTCCTCCTCACTTGTCACCCACGGTTCCTTCACCCTACCATTCTTTATCTTCCTCACCGGGACAAATTTATCCCTAACATCCTGCAAGAGATCTCTAAACATCGGCCACATGTCCATAGTATATTTCCCTGCAAAAACATCATCTCAATTCACACCCGCAAGTTCTAGCCTTATAGCCTCATAATTTGCCCTTCCCCAATTAAACATTTTCCTGTCCTCTCTGATTCTAACCTTTTCCATGATAATGCTAAAGGCCAGGGAGCAGTGGTCACTGTCCCCCAGATGCTCACCCGCTGAGAGATCTGTGACCTGACCAGGTTCATTACCTAGTATTCGATCTAGTATGGCATTCCCCCTAGTCGGCCTGTCCACATACCGTGACAGGAATCCCTCCTGGACACACTTAACAAACTCTGCCCCATCTAAACCCTTGGAACTAATCAGGTGCCAATCAATATTCTGGAAGTTAAAGTCACCCATGATAACAACCCTGTTATTTTTGCAGCTTTCCAAAATCTGCCTCCCAATCTGCTCCTCTGTATCTCTGCTGCTACCAGGGGGCCTATAGAATACCCCCAATAGAGTAACTGCTCTCTTCCTGTTCCAGACTTCCACCCATACTGACTCAGAAGAGGATCCTGCTACATTACCCACACTTTCTGTAGCTGTAATAGTATCCATGACCAGTAACGCTACCCCTTCTCCCCTTTTTCTTCCCTCTCTATCCCTGTTAAAGCACTGAAATCCAGGAATTATGAAAATCCATTCCTGCCCTGGTGCCAGCCAAGTCTCTGTAATGGCTACTACATCATAATTCCATGTATGTATCCAAGCTCTCAGTTCATCACCTTTGTTCCTGAGGCTTCTTGCATTGAGGTTCAGACACTTCTACTTTACCGTTTATTCTGCTTCTCGTTCCTTTAAACCTCTCTATATGTTAGATCTGGATTTACTCCATGCACTTCTTTCACTGCTCTATTTATGTAGTAGAAGGTCATAGCGGACATCTTGGAAATAAAGTCCTCCAGTCTCTTCCAACTGATATTTGCAACTATTATTCGCGGAGACTAACAGGAAATGCGACCTTACTTTATTTTGAAGAACTGAATACATTTTGAGTCTGTAGCATATTCACTATTACAGCCTGATGTTGACGGTTCTGTCAGCCACATAAATGGAGATGTGTTGTCCTTTGTTTGCATATCACAGCATAATTGTTTTGTTTAATTTTGATATGAATGAGAGACAATGCGGGGTTTCTATCCAGCTGCCAAGCTGCCAAGGGAACTCCCTGTTTTTGACAAATGTTTATGTTTCACGCTGCGATTAACGAATGCGAATTTTAAGACACAGAGCAGACTTGATGGCGGATAACTGGACACAAAATTCGAGCTTTTGCTAGAGCGAATGGCAACGTATGGAGTTTGTAGCACAGATGGTGAGATGCCTATTCTTTCCTTCTTCTGCAGCCCGTTACCTTTCTTACCCGCATGGCTTCACCCTTCATCTTCCAGCTATCCACCTTCCCCTCCCACAAACTTTTTATTCTGCCTTCTTCCTCCTTCCTTCTCAGTCCTAAAGAAGGTTTTTGGCCAGAAATGTGGACTGTTTTTCATGATGTTAGACCTACTGAGTTCCTCCAACTTTTTGCGTATGTTGCTGTCTATTTACAAGTTTTCTTTGTTCAATCTGACGTTCTCCCCGAAGTTAAACACTGCTGTAAAACATTTCCTTTTGATACCAGTGCGGTCCTTCTGCAGTTCACTGCGGTTGTTCTTTTAAACACTCATTTTCATCCTTCGTACTTATTTACATTTTTGAACTTTTAAGGCAGGGATTTTAATTATTCAACATTAGAAACATGGAAAACCTACAGCACAATACAGGCCCTTCGGCCCACAAAGCTGTGCCGAGCATGTCCTTGCCTTAGAAATTACCCATAGCCCTCTATTTTTCTAAGCTCCAGGTATCTATTCAGGAGTCTCTTAAGTCCCTTATCGTATCCGGCTCCACCACAGTCACCAGCAGCCCATTCCACGGACTCACCACTCTCTGTGTAAAAAACTTACCCCTGACATCTCCTCTGTACCTCCTTCCAACCACCTTAAAACTATCCCCTGTCGTGTTAGCCAATTCAGCCCTGCGGAGAAGTCTCTGACTATCCACACGATCAATACCTCTCATCATGTTATATACCTCTATCCGGTCACCTCTCATCCTATACACTACACCTACTGCTCTACCTCCATCAATATATTTAGTCACGTCCTCAAAAAATTCAATCAGGCTCGTAAGGCAACGACCTGCCTTTGACAAAGTCATGCTGACAATTCCTAATCATATTATGCCTCTCCAAGTGCTCATAAATCCTGCCTCTCAGGACCTTTTCCATCAACTTACCAACCACTGAAGTAAGACTCACTGGTCTACAATTTCCTGGGCTATCACTACTCCCTTTCTTGAATAAGGGAACAGCATCCGCAGCCATCCAATCTGCCAGAACCCCTCCCGCCCGCATTGATGATGGAAAGATCATTGCCAGAGGCTCAGCAATCTCCTCCCTCGCCTCCCACAGCAGCCTGGAGTACATCTCGTCTCGTCACGGTGACTTATCCAACTTAATGCTGTCCAAAAGCTCTACCACATCCTCTTTCCAAATGTCTATATGCTCAAGCTTTTCAGTCCGCTGTTATTCATCCCTGCAATCGCCAACATCCTTTACCGTAGTGAGTACTGGAGCAAAGTCCTCATTAGGTACCTTTGCTATCTCCTCCGGTTCCATACACACTTTTCCACTGTCACACTTGATTGGTCCTATTCTCTCACATCTTATCCTCTTACTCTTCACATACTTGTAGAATGCCTTGTGGTTTTCCCTAATCCTATCCGCCAAGATCTTTTCATGTCCCCTTTTGGCTCTTCTAATTTCATTCTTAAGCTCCTTCCCGCTAGCCTGATAATCTTCTAGATCTTTATCATTACCTGGTTTTTTGAACCTTTCGTAAGCTTTTCTTTTTTTCTTGACTAGATTTACAACAGCCTTTGTACACCACGGTTCCTGTCCCCTACATCCGTCCCTTGTTTCATTGGAACATACCTATGCAGAACTCTACGGCAATATCCCCTGAACATTTGCTACATTTCTTCCGTACATTTCCCTGAGAACATCTGTTCCCAATTTATGCTTTCAAGTTCCTGTCTGATAGCCTCATGTTTCCCCTGACTCCAATTAAACCCTTTCCTAACTTCTCTGTTCTTATCTCTCTCCAAAGCTATGGTGAAGGAGAATGAATTGTGATCACAATCTCCAAAATACTCTCACACTGAGAGACCTGACACCTGACCAGGCTCATTTCCCAATACCAGATCAAGTACAGCCTCTCCTCTTGTAGGCTTATCTACATAATGTGACAAGAACCCTTCCTGAACACATCGAACAAATTCCACCCCGTCGAAACCCCTTGCTCTAGGGAGATGCCAATCAATATCTGGAAATTAAAATCTTCCACCACGATAACCCTGTTATTATTAAATCTTTCCAGAATCATTATAGGTACGCGTGAAATATGTGTGCTTGTGTGAAAGATCATGGACCAGGCACAAAGGAAGGGAAACAATTATTAAAAATGCCAATTTTCAGTTGGAGCATTGAGAATACAATAACTAAACTCCTTTCATTCCCAGTTACTTCATTCACAGCGCAACATTTCTCAGCTCAGTTCATTGTTTATTCTTTCATTTTCTCCCAGTGAACCTGTTGACGATTATGACGCTGTCCCGTGGAAAGTCCGGTCTCTACAGATGTATCACTCGTTACCTGGTGGCTATGGCGACGGCGGACCTCTCGGTGATTGTCTGCAAGGTTATGTTGCACCAAATTGCTGCAATGTATTGGTGGTCCTCTTTCTTGTTCTACACTCCCGTGTGCAAGTTAATTCTCTTCCTATCGACCGCGACTGTCGACTGTTCTGTTTGGTTCACGGTCGCTTTCACCTTTGATCGATGTGTAGCCATTTCCACTCAGAAAATGGCAAGAAAATACTGCACCGAGAGAACAGCGGTGGTGATTCTGCTGACACTGAGTGCGATCTTCTGTTTTAAGAACATTCCCTGGCCTTTTGCTTACGTTAGTTACTTCATTGACAAAAATATTTCGTGGGGTTGTCGTATACTGCCGACATTTTATTTTCATCCGGCATGGGTGGCATTCTCTTGGACAGACCAGCTGTTATCTCCAGTGATTCCGTTCTGTTTAATTGTATTCCTCAATTCGCTAACCGTCCGGCGCATTTTGGTCGCTAATCAGGTGCGCAAAAGCCTCCGAGACTCCAACAGCGAGGATCCCGAGATGGTGAACCGTAGGAGGTCCATCATTTTGCTGCTCGCCATCTCCAGCAGTTTTATTTTACTCTGGGCCACAAGTGTTGCATATTTTGTTTACTACCGAGCGGTATAGTCTTTTCTTCTCAGAGGTTTGATGAGTCGGTTTCCAATAATTGAACGTTCTGAGATTATGCTTCAGACGCTCAGCTGCTGCACAAACACGGTCATTTACACCGCGACCCAGAGAAAGTTCAGAGAGGATCTGTTGTACATGCTGAAATATCCATTCACTCTAATTAGATCTTTAGTGAAATAAAATATATTTGTTTTTCAGAAGCGTGATGACAGAAATCCTTTCGATAGTGACGGTCAAAAGATTGGATTATAATGAGATTTGGATGAAAATTAGTAAAATCAAAACAGACTTCCCATTCCACAAGACCACGAATTGGCATAGTGATACGCAAATGACACTTGGCCCTCATTAAAGCCGACATATGCTGTTTCCCCATACGAAATGCTATCATTTAAAACCGTGCGCGTTTTCTTATGATCGATACTTGAAATTGTGCAACATCAATATCCCTTTTAACCAGAAGTTCACAACCTGGGTTCCACGGAAACCTCGGTTAATTGTAGGGTCCATGGCATACAAAAGCTGGGAACCACTTCTTTAAATTGTACGCATTCTTGAATAGTCACTTTAAGATCTGAAAAAGAAAGTGTAATTCGTTTCGAAGATCTCCCCAAAGTGTCACGTACCCCGTGACGGGTTGAAGAACCAAGCAGAGATGGAAAACACTTTGGAGTCCAGTATTGCTATTAACTAATAATATTTATTAGTAACTACGCAATACAATAATATAAATGCAGATAAATCAAACAGGTTAGCAATGATTATATATAAGTAAGTGTGGAAATATATGAAAACCAAGCTTCTTCAAGTCTAGGGGTAAATGGATACAGTCTTACGATGATGAGTAAAGTTCAGTTCAGTTCGTGGTATTGAGTTGAGTAGTGGTGGAGAGAGAGAGGGACAGATTTGAGTCTTCAGGTGAGCTGACGCCGTCGATCTTCCCGTTCTCCTCCGAAATCCTTTAAAAGTCACCGACTGTGACTTTAACAAAGGGGACCGTTCTTCTGTGGTGTAGCTATCAACCCAGGCGAGGTTGGACACACAAATATCTCCCCTCCGGTCAACCATCTCCACACTGCGAGAGCCACTGACCGATCCACCTGATCGATCCTCCAAAAACCCACTTTTTCTGTGGGCACAACGTCCAAAATCATGTCTCAGGTCTATCACCTAACCTTCTATTTTATCTCCCCGTACTGAGTACCAACTATCTCTCAAATCAGCTCCTCCCTTCTGTCTCTGTGTAAGAACGTACAAGCGGACCACGTCCTTGTAGAAATGTAAACATGCTGCCGACAAATCATAACACCATCCAAAAGCAGTCTTCATCTGTCTCTCTCTTAAAAACAAGATGTCGATGTTAAATAACTCTCTCATTCTCTTTCTAACAAGGTGTCTGTTGTTGAACACCTCTCTCTCTCTCTTTTCAAAAGCACAATTCATAGGGGTAGTTCTGGATCCCGTCACAAAACCCATTCATGTTTCTTTGACAGCCGCCAAAAGGTAAAATTCGTGAAAATGCCATTAACATGACATAATTGGTCATAATCGATTATTGTGACCAGAAGTCCATTCATTTGATAAAGTTCTTTGGAAGACGTTTGGATGTTCCTATTGCATCATTTACAGAGGTAGGGGTTTTATTTAATCTGGTTTATGACATATTGCATAACATAGTCATTGTCATTAAAAGTTTCATCGGTTTATACTGAACTATTTAGCAGCAAAATTAATTAATAGGAGTGGATGAAGTTAAGACGAACAAACATTATTCGTCTATAATTAGTCTTAATACTGCATATCAGTTTATCCATTATTTCATTGTCCCCCATTACTACCTCTCCAGCATCGTTTTCTAGTGGGCGGACATCCACCATCGCCTCTCTTTTACACTTTATGTATCTGAAGAAACTTTTGGTATCCTCTTTGGCTACCTTGCTTTCGTATTGCATCTTTAGCTTCTTAATTTCTTTTTAGCTGCTTTCTGATGATTTTTAAAAGCTTCCCAATCCTCTAACATCCCATTAATTTTTGCTTTATTATATGCCCTTATTGGCTTTGACTTCTCCTGTCAGCCACTATTGTGTCATCTTTCCCTTAGAATATTTCTTCCTCTTTGGGATGACTTGGGCCAATGTGTAACTGCCAGAACTTTACTCGAGTTCATTTGAACACTGGACGCATGAGGATGATGGTCCAAGAATGGCAGCTGCACTTTGTGGTGTTATGTAACTGGCAACAATGAATATCAATCGAGTCAGGTTATATAAAAACAACCAAACATTTATTAAACACGGATAAACAATAAAAAAAAACAAACGAAAACCTAAACTGGAAGCTAACCGCTATGCGGACTTTCAACAAATCACCATTCGGTACTGGTTCTGAAAGCGATAAATGTGAAAACAGTTCTTAAAGCGGTAAAGTCAAATACAGTTCTTAAAATGGTAAATTCGAAAGTCCAACAGATTTATACATTCAATTGGGAGAGACTTCTCTGGAGAAGGATTTCTTCATAGACACGACTGTCCTGGTGGTTCTGTCCAAAAGGACGCACGATGAAGGAAATAAACGGCTTGAAACAACTAACATTTCTTCTGGCGAGTAAATCCTGCATGAACTACCTTGCTCTTTTGGCAGGAGTTATCTTTGATGCCGGTCGCTATTTCTTCAACAAGACTCAATAAGGTCGATCCCTTATTAAACTGCCGAACATTACCAACTTCTCTTAATCCTTCATAGCCTGTACTTCGATAAAGTTTTCACTCTCCAATACTACTGAAAGGGTTCATCAACAAATCTGGCAGAAGTGGGTAAACTGCCAATCCAGCACTATTGTACCTTACAATAGAACGTAACGCTCCGTTTTAAAAATGAAACTGCGTCATAAAACAAATACGCAACGGTACAGAGACACTGAGTAACGTTCCAGCTGGAAAACTAACTGTGTCACCAGGGGTCTCCCTTTTATACCCATGGTGAACATGTCACCACGTGACCTCACATCGGCGGGAAAATTACATCAGGTGACCTCCAAAAGGCCATTACATCATTCTCACAAGAAAGTCACAAGATCTCCTTTAGCTATGTAACACCTCCCTCCAAAAAAATTTGGTCTCTTAAGGAATAAAAATTTAACAATTAACAATTTACACAAAAAAATACATAGGTATAGAATTTACAAATGCACAATATATACAGTATTACTTTTCAGCACGTTACAAACTAATATACAGTAGGAGTGTTACAAATGTTAAAATACCACTCCATAAAAAAATTTCATTGTACATTTAACATCTAGATAGACAATCAGAGATCACATTATCTTTACCTATAATATGAGTGATCAAAATATTGTACTCCTGTAACATTAAACTCCAATTTAATAATCTTCTATTTTTGTTTTTCCTCTTACTGAAAACCACTAACAGATTATCATCGGTATAAACTGTGAGTGGTTTATGAGTTGCACTAACATACACTTCAAAATGTTGTAAAGCCAAGACAAGAGATAATAATTCCTTTTTCTATTGTTGAATAATGTCTTTGACGGGCATTAAATTTCTTAGAAAAATAAGCTACCGGACGATCAACTTCATCACGATCATCTCTTTGAAGTAACACTGCTCCTGCAGCTTCATCACTAGCATCTACAGCTAACAAAAATGGTTTTTCAAAGTCAGGAGATATGAGTACAGGTTGACTACATATTATAGATTTCAATTTACCAAATGCTTCCCGACAAGACTCTGTCCAAACAAAGTTTTCATTTTTCTTCAACAGATTAGTTAATGGAAGAGCAATACTCGCAAAATTCTTACAAATTTTTCTGTAATATCCTACCATACCCAAGAATCTTCTGAGAGTTTTCTTGCCAGTTGGAGTGGGTACTTCTAAAATTGCCTGAACTTTTGCTTGAACAGGAGCTAATTTTCCTTGACCCACAACATAACCAACGTAAGTCACAGTGGCATGACCAAATTCACTTTTAGCGAAGTTAATAGTTAAGTTAGCTTTTGAAAGTCTCTCAAATAATTTTTCCACCGCAGTAATATGTGCTTTCCAAGTATTATTTCCTGTATCTAAATCATCAATACAGGCATCTGTATCTTGTAATCCATGAATCACGCCATTAATCATCCTCTGAAAAGTACCTGGTGCATTCTTCATCCCAAATGGAAGAACATTATATTCATATAACCCAGATGGGGTTACAAATACTGAAATCTCTCTACTTCTATCCGTCAATGGAACACACCAATAACCTTTTAACAAATCAATCTTTGTAAGGAATTTGGGCTGTCCAACTTTATCTGCACAAACATCTACCCTAGGGATTGGATATGCATCAGTTTTTGTCACAGCTTTCACCTTCCTGTAATCTGCACAAAACCGAATACTATTGTCTGGCTTAGGCACCATAACACACGGTGAACTACAATTCGAATTAGAATATCTAATAATATCATTCTCTAACATATACTTAATTTCTTGTTCGGCAAGTTCACATTTTTCCCTGTTCATTCGATACGGTTGTTGTTTTATGGGTTTTGTGTCTCCAACATCTACATCATGTGTAGCTACGGTGGTTCTTCTAGGGATGTCTGGAAATAAATCTCTGTATTTAAAAATTAACTGTTTCATCTGCTGTCGCTGCTCTGGCTGTAAATGAGCTAATTTCTCATCAATATTTTCTAGACTTTTTGAATTTGGTAAACTGACTGAAATAATGTTGGGTTTAAAATGAGTTTCAGATGAATCATCCATTAAGTTTTTATAAAGATCAAACTCATTATTGATCACAACAGTCATAGTAGCAGCTTCTCTCTCATAATACGGTTTTATCATATTTATATGACACAGCTGTGTTGGCTTTCTTCGATCTGGGGTTTTTATCACGTAATCCACATCATTTACCTTAGATTTAATCTCATAAGGACCATGAAATTTAGCTTGTAATGGGTTTGTTTGCACTGGGAAAAGAACCAACACCTTATCTCCAGGCTTAAATAACCTCATTCTAGCTTCCTTATCATACCAAGTCTTCATTTTCTCTTGAGCCAATTTTAAATTGTCCTTTGCCAAGCTACAAGCTTTATATAATCTTTCTTTAAATTTTAAAACATAATCTAGCAAATTAGTGTGTACCTCTTTATTAATCCGCTGTTCCTTCAACACGGCCAAAAGTCCTCGAACTCTATGCCCAAACACAAGTTCATAAGGACTAAAACCTAATGATTTCTGTACTGCCTCCCTTACTGCAGAAAGTAGTAAATGTATGCCTTCATCCCAGTCCTTTTCATTTTCCACACAATACGTCCTAATCATAGTTTTTAAGGGTAGAATGGAATCTCTCCAAGGTTCCTTGCGATTCTGGATGATAGGCTGATGAGATAATCTGTTTTGCTCCCAGTTTATAAACTGCCTGCTGAAACAGCTCGACATAAAATTACTACCTTGATCCGATTGTATTTCCTTAGACAACCCAAAATAAATAAAGGATTTTATAAGAGCCTTTGTCACAGTTTTGGCTGTTATATTCCTAAGAGGTACTGCCTCTGGAAACCTAGACGCTGTGCACATAATAGTTAACAAATATTGATGTCCAGTTTTAGTTTTTGGCAAAGGAGCTACACAGTCTACAATGATTTTTGAGAACGGCTCACTAAATGCTGGAATTGGTTGCAGTGGGGCCACTGGAGTAACCTGATTAGGTTTACCCACAATTTGACACGTATGACACGTTCTGCAAAATGTCACCACATGCTTTCTTAAACTAGGCCAATAAAAATCTTTAAAAACCGTGTTCATAGTTTCCTTTACACCTAAATGACCACCCAAAGGAATACTATGAGCCATAGTTAAAGTCTCATTTCGATAAACTTTAGGAACTACTACCTGGTGATTAACTTCCCATTCCTCACTTGCAGGAATTATAGGCGATCTCCACTTTCTCATTAATACTCCCTTTTCAAAATAATATCCTATTGCCACCTTCTTAATTTCACTATCTGAAAAAGCTTGTTCCTTTAATTTAACTATCTCAGGATCTCTACCCTGCTCTGCTATCATCTCCTTCTGAGATAAAGACAAATCTTCATGGTCAGACTTACTACCAAAATCCCGATCAGAGTTTCTGATACATCCTCAAATTTTGAATCTTGAGTTGAACAGTCATGGGTAACAACCTCATCCTGTACATCAGTCTTTTTAGCCATAGCTCTTGTTACAACACAGGAAGAATCTGTGTTAGAATCCCTCTGTGGTTCCTCAGAATTAGGATTTATTGTCAAATGCACTTCAGGAAAAACTTGTCCACCCTGCTAAGTCATTCCCAAACAAAAGAGAAACATCATTCACAGGTAAACTGGATTGTAGTTCTACCTTAACAGCCCCTGTAACTAATCCTGACCTTAAATTTACTCTATGTAAATGTACTGGCATAAGGGCACTCCCAACTCCTCTTATATAGTTCACCTCACCCATGTCAGACTCATCACTAAACTTTAGCACACTGTCTAATATTAGTGATTGACAAGCTCTAGTATCTCTAAGTATTCTTATTGGTACTGAACTGGATCCTTCTTTCAAGGATACAAATCCTTCTGTTATAAAAGATTCATATCCCCTCTTAACTTGGTCAGAACCTGACAAATCTTCGTTAGTATTTATCAAGCTCTGTGAATTTACAGGTGTTTTAATATGCTGCACACAAGCATCTGGGACTGCTTCCTTCTCTTTCTGTTTCAATCGAAAACAGTTAGCTGTTACATGTCCAGGTTTCTTACAATAATTACAAATAGGACAAAAATGTCTTTCCTTCCAATGTTTCCCTTCATCCTTACTTTTCTCACTAACTTCGGATTTAATTTCTGGTTTACCTTGACTCTCTGAGCTATTTTTCCTTTTAAAAGTTCTACCTGGAGAAAATTTATTCTTATGAATTAAAGCAGACTCATCAGCTAATTTAGCAGTCTCCTGCAATGTAGCAGTGTCCCTTTCATTTAAGTATGTCCTCACTTCAACAGAAATGTTCCTTTTAAATTCCTACAGTAAAATCTTTTAATTTATTATACTCCCCATTCACATTTTTAGAGGAAACCCATCTCTCAAAACACACAGATTTCTCGTATGCAAATTCCACATAAGCTTTTTCCACAGATTTCTTCAAATTTCTGAACCTTTCTCTATATGCTTCTGGAACCAACTCATATGCTTTCAATATATGCTGTTTCACAATATCATAATCCAGTGCTTGCTCGGCATTTAAAACTGTATAAACTTGTTCTGCCTTGCCTCTAATTACACTTTGTAACATCACTGGCCATTGCTCTTTCGGCCACCTAAACTCAGAGCAACACTTTCGAAATGCTGGAAATATTTGTCCACTTCAGCTTCATTAAATTGAGGAGCCAAAATAACCTCACGATTAGCAATAAACTGTTTCTTAGAACCAGAAGACTGATTTCCGGACTTTAATTTCTCCGTCTCTCGCTCAAATTTCCTCTGGTTTTCAGCTTCTCTTTCTTTAAATTCCCTTATTTTATGGGCCTCTCTAGCGTCGAATTCCTTCTGTTTATTTTCAGCTTCTAACCGACTCCTTTCCAAATCAGCTTCTAATTGCTTTAACTTTATTTGTTCAAGATGTAACTGCATTTCCAAATTACTCATTGGAAACCTGTCTAACACCTCATTCTCAAACGTTTTCAAACTTATATAATGCTCAGCGATTTTTCCTTGAATTAAGGCTTTTGTGGTACTCTTCGTAATTCCCTTAATATCCAACCTCCGAGCAATCTCCGATACAACAGATTTTCTCGCATTCGCTAAAAACTCCGTGTCAGGCGAATCCATCAAGTCGTCAATATTCATTGCAGCCGAACACCACTCACACTCCAATCAAACTAAAAAAAAAAAAATCAGGAATTTCCCTTTTCCAAATCAGAATGGCAATTAAACAAGCACTTAAGCTCAAAAATTTGGAACAAAATCTGGACGAGCCCCCAAATATATGTTATGTAACCAGCAACAATGAATATCAATCGAGTCAGGTTATATAAAAACAACCAAACATTTATTAAACACGGATAAACAATGAAAAAACAGACGAAAACCTTAACTGGAAGCTAACCGCTATGCGGACATTCAACAAATCACCGCTCGGTACTGGTTCTTAAAGCGATAAATGCGAAAACAGTTCTTAAAGCTGTAAAGTCAAATACAGTTCTTAAAATGGTAAATTCGAAAGTCCAACAGATTTATACGTTCAATTGGGAGAGACTTTTCTGGAGAAGGATTCCTTCATAGACGTGACTTTCCTGGTGGTTCTGTCCAAAGGATTCACGATGAAGGAAATAAAACGGCTTCAAACAACTGACCTTTCTTCTGGCGTGCAAATCCTGCATGAACAACCTTCCCCTTTTGGCGGGAGTTATCTGCGATGCAAGTCGCTATTTCTTCAGCGAAGACTCAATAAGGTCGATCCCTTATTAAACTGCCGAACATTCCCGACTTCTCTTAGTCCTTCATATCCTGTACTTCGATAAAGTCTTCACTCTCCAATACTATTGAAAAGGTACATCGACAAATCTGGCAGAAATGGGTAAACTCCTAATCCAGCACTATTGTATCTTACAATAGAACGTAACACTCCGTTTTAAAAATGAAACTGCGTCATAAAACAAATACGCAACGAAAAGGAGACACTGACAAACGTTCTAGCTGGAAAGCTAACTGCGTCATCAGAGGTCATCCCTTTTATACCCGTGGTGAACATGTCATCACGTGACCTCACATCGGCGGGAAAATTACATCAGGTGACCTCCAAAAGACCATTACATCATCCTCACAACAAGTCACAAGATCTCCTTGAGGTATGTAACAGTGGAACTCACACTTCTCTGTCTTGACGTAAAGGTTATTGTCAAGGAACAGTGTGAGGACCATCTGGACACAGTGAACGAGTTCCTGACGAGAGCGGGATAGATCAGACTATCATCTGAATACATGAAAAGAAACAGATTTAACACGTCTCAATCGTCGACCGAGGCCTGAAAATCAGACCAGACCTAATGGCATCACCGGGTACTCACAGTGAGTTGCTGCGAATACCTCCTGTATACAAACCCGGTTGTAAACGTTGTGCAGATCTCACTTGAGAATACGGTTTCTCCTTTGGAGTTTTCAAGCGCAGAGACAAGCGGGGGAAAAGGAGAGCTGCTTTTCAGTGTGAGGTTGTTGAGGGGCTGATTATCAATGCAGGAACGGAGTTTGCCTCCATTCTTGCTCACAGTAAAGAAACCTGCCCCTGCAGGCGAGATTGATGGACGTTAAATGGGAAGGCCAATGAGACCTTGATGTATTCTTCCACAGAGAGAGTTTCTGGACGAGAGATTCAAAACAGCTGGACTGGAGAGGACCAGCACCGGTAAGCGGTCAATGGCGCAGCGTATGGCCGGTGAGGGAGAGTGGGAGAGAGGGAAAGAAAAAGGAGAGAGGAGGGTAGAGGGAGGGAAGACAGAGGGGAGAGAGCGGGAAGAGAGAAGAGCAGAGAGGGGAAGGGGGAGAGATAGGGAGAGAGGTGAGAAGAGAGGGAGGACGGTGTGGATAGAGGGAGGAAGAGAGGGAGAGTACTCAAAGAAGGAGAGAAACTGACCGCTTCACTTTGCTGCACGCCGCCTCTTCCCCGATCTCGTGTTATCAGACCACTCCCAACAGCATCTTTTCTTTATATAATTATTTTCTCCAATTAATAATAAAATAATCAACATTCAAGAAGTAAAGTTTTCAATGGAAAAGGGAAGTTCATTTAATACATAAAGCAACACAGAAATTATGTTTCGAAACCTTTCATCGTTGGTTGGGGAAAGGGGAAGATCTCTGATGTGAAACCGCGTTGTCATGGCAGCGGGGGACAACCCTGCAGTCTGAATGCGGAACTTGTTCCCTGGCTGTCTGGAGCCGGCGGCTATGGCCCAGAGGAACGCTGCCTCGCTCGGGCCCTTAACGGCGGGTAGCTCGTCCGCCCGGATATCAGCACCATCCGCCTACCCGAGATGCTGCATTAGGCCGCGCAGTGCTGACTGGAGAATGGGCGCCTTCCATCAGGCTGGGTGTGTATCAGGAACTGCGAGTCAATGGGTGGCGCTGCAGCGACTGAGCGGGAGCAAGAGAAAAGCGACCAAACTGGTTCAAGCTGACAGGAATGCAACAGTAACTCAAATAACCACGTGTTTCAGGAGTGGTCTGCAGAAGATCTTCTCCGAATACAGAACATGTCAAACTTGAAGTAGCTGGGCTACAGCAGCAGAAGACCACGAACTCAGTGGTCCCATTATTAGGTATGAGAGGGGCATAAGAAGTTGGCCATTGTATATATATTTTAATTGCACAATTTGTCTTGTTTTGCATTTTGGTTGTTTGCCACTCTTTATTTATGCATAGTATTTCACAGATTATATTTATTTATTTTCTTGTAGATCCCAGAAACAGAATGAATCTCAAGTAGTACAAGGTAACATATGTAATTTGATAATAAATTTACTTGGATTTGATTATATAATTGAGAAACCACCGCCTCCTTTTAAGCTCAGTCCCCTTTGCCAAAAGCAGTTAGCGTCTCACAACTCCCCCAATTACTGCTGCTGAGAAGTCGGCCCTTCAGCCCACCAAGTTCATACTGTACATCAAATGCCTCTCTACACACTGATGCAAAAGGTTAATGGCTTAAGAAATAGGAGCAGAATTAGGCCATTCAGCCCATCAAGTCTGATGTGCCATACAAGGATGGATGACTTACTATCCATCTCAACCTCATTCCCTTCCCTTCTCTCCGTTAGTGTTGATTCCTTGCTAATTTTCCACCCATCACCATCTGCTTTAACTAGGTCAACGTCTTGGCCTCCACTCCCATCATTGGCAATGAATTCACCACCCTAACTAAAGAAAATCCTCCTTATTTGTGTTCTAAAGGGCCGTTGTTCTATTCTGAGACTGTGCACTTTGGTCCCCAACACTCCCACAAGTGGAAATATCTTCTACACGTCCATTCGGCCCGCGTCTTCCAGTGTTCGTTAGGTTTCAGTCCCACCAACCACCCACCACGCTCCCCCGCCCTCCAGACTTCTAACTTCCAGCGAGCACGGGCCCAGGACCATCAAATGGGCCCAGAGCATTAACGCATTAACGCTTTCAATTCCAGGATCATTTTCGTGAACCTCCTCTGGGCCCTTTCCGATGCCAGCACATCCTTTCTTAAGCTACACGCAAAAACAAATGCTGGAGGAACTCGGCAAATTAGACAGCTTCTTTCGAGGCGATTAAAACACAGCCGAAGTTTAGAACCGAGACCTTTCATCGGGAATGGAAAGGAAGGGGCAGAAACCTGTTCACACGAGCGTTTGTACTCCCAGATAACAGAGAGCTAATATTTATTCTCCCTCTCTTTCCGTATTCCTTGACTCCTTCCCCAAAATACCCCCCTAACAACTCATCCACAACGGTCCGCCCACTTCTCACTACCCCCTCCCGCTATCTTCTTCCTTCACCATCACTCTCCCTCTCTCACTTTATCTCTGCCCCTCTCCTGCTCCACCTCCCCCTCCATTTCCACCAGTACGGCTCTCCCCCTGGAGAAGTTTGACCTGGTCAAGTCTGCATACTCCCTGGCTGAAATGCCGACCCTTGCAGAACGGAGGAAGACGCAGGTGTTTCTGTTGAGTCCAGAACTCAGGAAAGTGATTTAATGATGTCTGAACATCAGGGTCTGGGGGTTGTCGTTGTTTGCGGGGACGTATGGAGAGGGGGGTCTCTGGAGACCATGGGATCACCTTCTGAACCTCTTTCACGTCACACCTTCTCACCACCACCACCTCCATCCCCTGCCCCAGATTCTGGAGATAGCCACCAGATTCTGATGGCGGCTCGCCACTTCGTCCTGACGGTGAGTCTCAGCTGAGGGTGAATCTCACCCTCAGTAACGTTCATTCTAATGTTCGCCCCCTTCCCCTCGGCCAAGACCCTGCTTTGACTCACCCTGGCGTGGATCCTACCTCCCGGCCTTTCCTGAGCGACAGGCATTCCTTCTGTCCTCTCCTGCTTTCATCACTCTCTATTCCCACGGGAGGGGAGCCTCTCGGTCACATCTTCACTCCGGTGAGTTGGGATAGGTATATGGCGCAGGTCTAGGGCATTCATCAGTGTTGTTTGTGCAAATGAATTCCTTCTGCGCAGTGGAATAATAATTGTAGAGTGTATCTCCCATTGTGCCAGTGTCTTTCTGAACCCTCCCCCATCCCATTCTCATTCCACCTTCGCTCCCTCACCCCTCACTCACTCATCCTCTCTCTCTTCCTCTTCACCTTCAATCTATCTTCTAATCCCCACCCTCTCCCTCTCACCACCCTCGCTGACTTTTCCCACACCCTCCACGCTCATCCTATTCCTGCTACCACTCCCCTCCCCTAATACTCCAGCCCGCACTACCCTATCCTCCCTCCTTCTTCCCCTCTTCCCCCTCCTTCTTCCCATTCTACCACCTGCTCTCCACGCTCATAAACTACACCCCACCCCCACCCCACTGTTCCTCCACATCTCTGCCCTTTCCATCTCCCGCGGTCTCTATTCCACCTCATCCACCCCGCCGCCAATTCCCTACAATCTCTCTCTCACACACATACAATGTCCCCACGACCAGGCATACCCCAAAGTGGCAGGCAGTATCCCGTAGCCATGTAACTTCAGTCAACCTTAAATCCACTGCCATTCTCCTGGGTGAATACCCATGACTCTGACCTGGGTCCAGAAGGCCGAGGATCACAGCAAAGCAGGTTTAGTGCTGCTGCCTTGCCGACCCAGCACTCTGGACTCAATCCTGACCTCTGGTACTTTGTGTGTGTGCACATCCAGTTCAGTATGTGTTTGTGTGTGTGTGTGTGTGTGTGTGTGTGTGTGTGTGTTTGCAGGGCACGGGGAGAAGCACAGTCCCTGCTCCGCTGTAAGGCATATAACTATAGATTGTTGTATAATAGCGGAATTAAGGGTTGTGGGGAAAAAGCAGGAAGGTGGAGATGAGTCATGACCAGATCAGCCATGATCTCATTGAATGGCGGAGCAGTCTCGACAGGCCAGCTGGCCTAGTCCTGCTCCTATTTCTTATGTTCTTATGTAACTATTGTGCAGTGTATATTTGCACCTCAAAAGGTCCTTTAAGATACCAAGCAACGGGTGTCATCTGCAGTATTGTCATCCCACCACTAGGGGAGCACTCTTGCTGAGCCTCCTATGTCCACTGGTAGGCGGACCGGGTCCGTAATGTATGGTCCTCCTAGCGCTCGGTGTCACTGTTCTTCACAGTGTATGGACCACCCACCAGTCGGTGTCACAGTTGCTTGTTTTGATCCTACAAAACTATAGAAGTTTATTGACAACACATATACCCAAAGGTATAGACAATCGATATTTATTTGACAGTAAGTATACTCAAATTACATCCGGTTACTACCGTCTATAAAACAGTCAATACCACGGGGGACCATCGCTCTCTAAAGTCTCCAATGTGCCCGCCGCGACTGCGTGCTCCCTCTCCAAGGACAACCGGGCACGGACGTATCCTCGGAAAAGGGGCAGGCACACCACTCCACCTTCCTCGCCTAGCCTCATCTTAGCCAAACTCACCAGGAGATCCTCCTCATGTCCCGACCCCTTCCGAACTGGGTGCCCGTACACGAGGAGCGCGGCACTGAAGTGCAGCCAGAACCTCATCAGTAGCTCTCTGAGAAACTCAAAGAGCGGCTGCAACCTCTTGCATTCCGTGTACGCGTGGTCACTGACTCCTCCCGCCCGCAGAATGGACAGGTGCCTGTGAACCTGCTCAAGTGTCTGTTGTACGGTATTGTCCGATGCCCCCAACGTACTGGGGAAGCAACCCTGCGTAAAGAGACTTCCACTAGGACCTCCTCCGCTGCCAGATGGTAATACTGACCGCCGAGCCGAGTCCGCTCTGCAGACGAAGGCAAGGAAGTGAGGGGTGTACAGGACTAACCCGTACCAGAAAGGCTTCAAGCGTCACGGAACGGCGCGGTGAGCAACCCCGCGAGACGGCTCACGTTGTGCGGGACCTTCTCCCGCTTGTCTGCCGAGGCCTGGGTCCAACGAGCACATCGGGTAATGGTGCAGCCGGAACACCTCCACCACACCGCGCCCTCCCGGCACCCACCGTAAGAGGATCGGGACCAGCACCCCACCCCCACCCCGGCAGACAGAGTACCGCTCCCCAACGGCGCAGGAGCACACTGCCCGGATGAAGCCAGACCCCATACCCTCCACAGTTCCCGGTAGAAGCAGGGTAGATCCCTCATAGCGGCACGGCCGACGCCGTCCGCCGGGATCCGCGCACCCTCCTGCAGGCAGCGTCCCCGGCGGAGAAAATGCGTCGCCAGCCCATGCCACCTCGGAGGATGGTCACAGTGCAGGTATCTCCGCAGAGTCGTGAGGCGGAGAGCCGCCAGCTGGGTGCGCACGCACACCAAGGACTGGCCGCCCTTCGCGATCGGAAGACTCAGGACCGCTGCAGAGACCCAATCCCTTCTATTTACCCAGAAGAGGTCCACCAGCTTCTGGGTCCTGGACACAAACGCCGTGGGTGGGACCAGTGCAGACAGCCGGTTCCACACCATGGTGGCGATAGGCTGACTGATGACTAAGGCCCTCGCCCCAGTACCAGGTCGCACGAAGGAGGCCCGACCAGCTCCCCAGCGGGGTAGAGACCTTCATCTCCAAATGCCGCCAATTCACCGACTAAGCCTCCTCTGTCGAGCTCAAGTAGAGGAGGTGCGTGGTGAGTCCACGCAAATAGCCTCATCCCCTCCACTGACCCAACCGAGAGGCCCGCGCTCTTCTCCCAGTTGACTCTTGCAGAGAACGCAGCCGAGAGGACCTGCTGGCAGTCTCGCATTTTCTGCAAGTCAACCGGGTCGGTGACCTAAAGGAGGATATCGTCGGCCTAAGCCGACAGGACGACCTTTCAAGTCTGGTTCTCACAGAACCAAGCCCGTTAACTCTTGCGGAGAGGAATGACTCCACGCAGTGTTGCTCCTCCCGCAGCGTGGACCTCCCACCAAACGATGTCACTGTTCCCGCTGCAGTACCGCCTTCCCGGCACACGACTTGTAGTGTTTCTCACTGACCAGCGGGTGGCGTAGGGTGAACTGAAGTGGGAGGACAGTGGGCCAGTGGAGACTCGACCATCTCCCTCCACAGAAACTGCCCCGCCCCCTGAGTTCTGAGTTGTTCTTTTGCCGCAGATTTCCACAACCGCATTCCTTCAGTTTGACAGGCCACAGGGTAGTCCACATCAGGTGCACGGAGACCGTGCCTGACTGTCTCTAACTCTGCAAACTTTCCCCGACTCAGGGGAGCTGACTCCAAAAGCTGGAACCCTTCTCCTCCCGCAACCCTTCACTGCTTATGGGCTGGGGCGATGTCAGCCAAACTGATCCTGCCGGGAGGGCAGAGAATGAGGTGCAGCACCGAACATCCGAGGACTCTGCTGTAATTTTTTTCTGTACTGTAGCGCTGTTTCTCTCAATCCCCACCACTCCGATCTCACTCTCCCCTCCCCTCTCGCCCCCCCGTTCCCCACTTCCCTACCTGTCCTGTTTTCCCCTCTCTCCTTCACTCTTCCTATCAGTCCCCCCACACAGAACCCCAGTGTGAAACGAGAGCTCTTCGTTTACCTGGTGCTAGGACGGGGAGCACAGACGGAGAGGAAGGACTGACCCCTAGTGATCCGCCCGTCCTCTGTCGTCCCTGGCACATCCACATCTACCTCTGCTGTCCCGATGGGACACTGCTGCACTCGGTGCTCACCCGTACCCCACCCCCACAAAAGCGGCAGGTAAGGGGGGGAGGAGAGTGAGGATGGGGAAGGGAAAGGCGGGGCGAGGTGAGCGAGAGGGTGAGGGAGGGGTGAAGGGAAGTGGGAGAGGAATAGAGAGGGGAGGAGATAGTGCAATGGGGTGCGAAATGGGGGAAGGAGTAAAGATAGGGGAAGGGAGGGAGGGGAGACGGGGACCAGGTGAGCGAGTGTGAAATGGAGGAGGGTGAGGGAAGGGACGTCCAAGGTTGTGATCTCAGGATTGCTACGCATACCGCGTGCTAGTGAGACCAGAACTCGAAAGATCAAACAGTTTAACGTGTGGCTAAGGAGTTGATGCAAGAGGGAAGGCTTCAGACTTTCGGATCATTGGGCTCTCTTCCAGGGAAGGTTGAACCTGTACAGGAAAGATGGTTTGGACCTAAACTGGAGTGCAAATATCCTAGCTGGAAGGTTTGTTAGTACTGCATGGAGGGGGGGCGGGGGGGAGAGGTTAAACTAGAGTTGCTGGGGGTGGGAAACAGAGTGCCAGATCAGATGGTAGAGAGGTTGTGGAGACATGTTATTAAGACTTCAGACGAAGTCAGGGATCAAAAGGTTGAGTATGGTACAACTAATGATCTGAGCTGCGTATATTTCAACGCAAGAAGGCTTTTAGGAAAGGCGGATGAGCTGAGGGCATGGATCGACACCTGGAACTATGACACTGTAGCCGTTAGTGAGACTTGGTTATAGGAGGGGCAGGACTGACAACTCAATATTCCGGGTTTCTGTTGTTTTAGACATGATAGATCGGGGAGGTGGGGATTAAAGGGGGTGGGGTTACTAGTCAGAGAAAATGTTTTTCCGTCAGGACAGATTGGAGAACTCGTCTGTTTATGGGTGGAACTGAGGACTGAAAAAGGTATGACCACGTTCATGGGACTACATTATAGACCACCCAACCGTCCAAGAGATTTAGAGGACCCATTTTCTGGAGATATTGCAGACTCTGCAAGAAAGATAACATTGTGATTGTAGGTAATTTTAATTTTCCACATTTTGACTGGACTTCCATACTGTGAAAGGAGTAGATGGGACAGAGTTTATGAAATTTGCTAAGGATAGTTTCCCTAATCAGTAAATAGAAGGCCCAACGAGAGATCTCTTCATATTTGAAAAGCGATAAAATCATCGGACAAAGTCAGCATGGATTTGTGAAAGGAAAATCATGTCTGACGAATCTCATAGAACTTTTTGAGGATGTAACTAGTAGAGTGGATAGGGGAGAACCAGTGGATGTGGTATATTTGGATTTTCAAAAGGCTTTTGACAAGGTCCCACACAGGAGATTAGTGTGCAAACTTAAAGCACACGGTATTGGGGGTAAGGTATTGATGTGGATAGAGAATTGGTTGGCAGACAGGAAGCAAAGAGTGGGAATAAACGGGTCCTTTTCAGAATGGCAGGCAGTGACTACTGGGGTACCACAAGGCTCAGTGCTGGGACCCCAGTTGTTTACAATATATATTAATAACTTAGACGAAGGAATTAAATGCAGCATCTCCAAGTTTGCGGATGACACAAAGCTGGGCGGCAGTGTTAGCTGTGAGGAGGATGCTAAGAGGATGCAGGGTGACTTGGATCGGTTGGGTGAGTGGGCAAATTCATGGCAGATGCAATTTAATGTGGATAAATGTGAGGTTAACCACTTTGGTGGCAAAAATAGGAAAACAGATTATTATCTGAATGGTGGCCGATTAGGAAAAGGGGAGGTGCAACGAGACCTGGGTGTCATTATACACCAGTCACTGAAAGTGGGCATGCAGGTACAGCAGGCGGTGGAAAAGGCGAATGGTATGCTGGCATTTATAGCGTGAGGATTCGAGTACAGGAGCAGGGAGGTACTACTGCAGCTGTACAAGGCCTTGGTGAGACCACACCTGGAGTATTGTGTGCAGTTTTGGTCCCCTAATCTGAGGAAAGACATCCTTGCCATAGAGGGAGTACAAAGAAGGTTCACCAGATTGATTCCTGGGATGGCAGGACTTTCATATGAAGAAAGACTGGATGAACTAGGCTTGTACTCATTGGAATTTAGAAGATTGAGGGGGGAATCTGATTGAAACGTATAAAATCCTAAAGGGATTGGACAGGCTAGATGCAGGAAGATTGTTCCCGATGTTGGGGAAGTCCAGAACGAGGGCCACAGTTTGAGGATAAAGGGGAAGCCTTTTAGGACCGAGATGAGGAAAAACTTCTTCACACAGAGAGTGGTGAATCTGTGGAATTCTCTGCCACAGGAAACAGCTGAGGCCAGTTCACTGGCTATATTTAAGAGGGAGTTGGATATGGCCCTGTGGCTAAAGGGATCGGGGGTATGGAGAGAGGCAGGTACAGGGTTCTGAGTTGGATGATCAGCCGTGATCATACTGAATGGCGGTGCAGGCTCGAAGGGCCGAATGGCCTACTCCTGCACCTATTTTCTATGTTTCTATGTTTCTATCTTCAGCACCACCTTCAAAACCCTGGGTCCAAGGGACTTATCTACCTGCAGTTCTTCCTGTTTCCCAAGAACTTTCTCTCTGGTTATGTAAAATTTCACACACTCCATGACCCCCAACACCTGGACAGAGCTTCCTCGTATCTTCCACAGTGAAGACTGATGCAAACTACCTATTCGGTTCGTCCGCCATTTCTTTGTCCCCACATTACAACCTCTCCAGTATCGTTTTCCAGTGGGCCGATATCCACTCTCGCCTCTCTTTTATGTATGTATCTGAAGAAATTTATTATTATTGGATAGCTTACTTTCGTATTCGATCTTTACCTTCTTAATGACGTTTTAGTTGTTTTCTGTTGGTTTTTGAAAGTTTCCCCGTCCTCTAACTTCCCACTAATTTTTGCTCTATTATTTACCCCCACTTTGCATTTTATGTTGGCTTTGATTGCTTTTGTTAGCCATGGTGATGTCATCTTGTCTTTAGAATACTTCTTCCTCTTTGGGATCTGTATATCATGCGCCTTCCAGTTTGCTTCCGGAAATTCCAGCCATTGCTGCTCCGCCGTCATCCCTGCCAGTGTTCTTTTCCAATCATTCTGGCCAACTCCTCCTCGGTAATTCCTTTCACTCTGACTTCAGCTTCTGATACATCTGACTTTAGCTTCTCCTTCACATATTTCAGTGTGAATGTGAGCACATTATGATCACTTGCCCCTAACGCCATCAGTGTCTTTTTAACCCTTGCAGTTCCTTAGTTCTATCCACAATGATTCAACACCCTCTAACTCTATATGCCACTTCTTGTTAATGATATGATTTCATTTTCTTTTACCAACAGAGCAGCCTTTCGATTTACTGTGTATCCTTGTACATTAAGCTCCCACCTACAATCTTCTTTCAGCTATGATTCAGTGATGCCTACAAGATCATACATGTCAATCTGTAACTGTGATACAAGTTCATCTACCTTATTCCATACATTGCGTGCATTCAAATACCTGTATAACACCTTTAGTCTTGTACTTACCCTTTTTGATTTTATCCACCTTTTACGTTGCAACTCATCCTGTTGACTGAAGTTTTTCCCTATCAACAGCCTCTCCTCACTACATATTGGCTCTGTTTGCAAACCAGCTACCTCATCTTCAAAACTATCACTCTGGTTACCATCCCCCTGCCAAATTGGTTCCCAACCCGAACAATTTTAGCCCGTGTTCCCGCAAGGATATTTAACTCCTTCTGGTTCAGGAGTTACCCATTCCTCTCGTAGAGGGCGTACCTTCCCCTGAAGAAATCCCAATGATCCATAAATCTGAACTCCTGCCTGCTACACCAGTTATTCCGGCACGCATTGACCTGCCAAATCATCCTATCCTGCCCTCTCTAGCACATTGCACAGGCAGCAGTCCAGAGATTACTACCCTGGAGGTCCACTTTCTAACTATAGCAATGGTACACCAGATGGAGGAGATGTTTTCTATGGTGGGAGAGTCTAAGACCCGAGGACACAGCCTCAGAATAGAGGGGCTTCCTTTCAGAACGAGATAAGGAGGAATTTATTCACCCAGAGAGTGATGAATCAGAGGAATTCTTTACCACAGGCAATTGTGGAAGCCAAGTCCTTTTGTATATTTAAAGTCGAGGTTGATAGATTCTTGATTAGTCAGAATGTGAGGAGATACAGGGAGAAGGCAGGAGATTATGGCTAAGATGAAAATTGGATCAGATGATGAAATGGCGGAGCAGATACGATGAGCTAGATGTCCTAATTCTGCTCCTGTAGCATGGTTTTTTGGTCTTGATCTCGTGTTAGGGAATGAGACAGAGCAGGTGACAGCAGTTGGTATAGGGGAACACTTCGCACCTAGTGAATATAATGTTATTAGTTTCAAAGTTATTATGGAAATGGATAGGCCTGATCCTCGGGAGAAAGGCCAATTTCTCCCGAGGGAGGGAGGAGAAGATGGCGGTGCGACGCAGCACGCACGGCCATTCCGAATTGATATCGGTATGTGTTAACTAGGGGGCCGTGCACAATCCTGATTTGATGGAGACAGACGTGAGAAGCACGGAGGAACAGCTGGAGAAACTTCTGAAATGCCCGCTTCGCTGCCGCTGCTACTGTGCGATCGAGAATCTCTGAAGGGGAAGGCCCCAAATCCTCAGCTTTGCCTATTGCCTGTTGCCGGAGCCGGGGTCGAAGCGCTCGGCAAAGATGGTGCTCGGTGCTCGGTGTCGGAGAGCTGGTCGGAGGCTCGGAGTTTTCGGACGGACTGGGAGTCGGATTGTAGTCGGATGCTTCCAGGATGCTGCATCGGCAAGTTGACGGCGCTGGAGGTTCACCGACTGCGTGAGATGATGGGACTTCCAAGAGACTTTGAGACTTTTACTGTGCCCATGGTCTGTTCTTATCAAATTACGGTATTGCTTTGCACTATTGTAACTATATGTTATAATTATGTGGTTCTTGTCAGCTTTTAAGTCGGTTTGTTATGTGTTTCTGTGATATCATTCTGAAAAAACGTTCTATCATTTCTTAATGCATGCATTACTAAATGACAATAAAAGAGGACTGCATGTCCTCATAATCTAATCTAATCTAATTTTGATGATACAAGAAACGATCTGGCAAGTATGGATTGGGACAGATTATTTTCTGGCAAAGGTGTACTTGGTAAGTGGGAGTCTTCAAAAGTGAAATTTTCAGAGTACGAAGCTTGTATGTGCCTGTCAGAATAAAATGCAAGGATGACAGGTTTAGGGAACTTTGGGTTTCCCGATATACAGTGCCTATAAAAGTATTCCCCCCCCCACCCCCACCCCCACCACCCCATTGGAAGTTTAATTTAGCTTTTTTGACACTGATCAACAGAAAAAAAAACTCTTTCATGTCAAAGTGAAAACAGATCTCTACAAAGTGGTCTAAATTAATTACAAATATAAAACACAAAATAATTGATTGCATAAGTATTCGCCCATACCAAATCATCACTAGTGCAGCCAATCGGTTTTAGAAGTCACGTAATTAGTTAATTGGAGATCTGGTTTTGGAGACCCATGAGCAGTCAATGCGCTTCAATCGATTGTAGTAAAAATGCACCTGCATCTGGAAGGTCCAACTGCTGGCAAAAGTTGCACCGTGAAGGCAAAAGAAAACTCCAAACTACTCCGTGAAAATATCATTGAAAAACAATATTAAGGTGGATAGAAAAAAAAAACCTTTTGCAAGTATATAAAAAATAAAAGAGAGATGAGAGTGGATATAGGACCAGCAGAAAATGAGGCTGGAGAAATAATAACGGGGGACAAGGAGATGGCAGATGAACTAAATGAGTATTTTACATCCATCTCCACTGTGGAAGACACTGGCAGTGTGCCAGGTGTTGAAGGGTGTGAGGGAAGAGAAATGAGTGCAGTTACTATTACAAGGGAGAGGTAGCTCGAAGAATTGGATCAGCCATGATTGGATGGTGGAGCAGATTCGACGGGCTGAATGGCCTGCTTCCGCTCCTATATCTTATGGTCTTATGGAATGCTTATGCAATCAATTATTTTCTGTTTTATACTTGTGATAAATTTAGATCACTTTGTACAGATCTGTTTTCACTTTAATATGAAAGGGTCTTTTTCTAATGATCAGTGTGGAAAAAAGCCAAATTAAATCCATTGCGATTCAATGTCATAAAACACTAAAACATGAAAGCTTCCAAAGGGGTGGCCATGTTACGGGGAGAAGGCCGAGGAGTGGGGTTGGGGAGTGGAAAAGAAGGAGCGGCCAAATGTTGTCCCTCTCTTCAAGAAGGGAGGAAGAGAGAAAACAGGAAATTATAGACCAATTAGCCTGACGTCGGTGGTGGGAAAGATGCTGGAGTCAATTATAAAAGATGAAATTACGACACATCTGGATAGCAGTAACAGGATTGGTCCGAGTCAGCATGGATTTATGAAGGGGAAATCGTGCTTGACTAATCTTCTGGAATTTTTTGAGGATGTAACTATGAAAATGGACAAGGGAGAGCCAGTGGATGTAGTGTACCTGGACTTTCAGAAACCTTTGATAAAGTCCCACATAGGAGACCAGTGGGAAAAATTAGGGCACATGGTATTGGGAGCATACTACTGACATGGATGGAAAATTGGCTGGCTGACAGAAAACAAAGAGTAGCGATTAACGGGTTCCTTTCGGAATGGCAGGCGGTGACCAGTGGGGTACCGCAGGGTTCAGTGCTGGGACCGCAGCTGTTTACAACATATATTAATGATTTGGATGAGGGAATTAAAAGTAACATTAGCAAATTTGCCGATGACACAAAGCTGGGAGGCAGTGTGAAATGTGAGAAGGATGTTATAAGAATGCAGGGTGACTTGGACAGGCTGGGTGAGTGGGCAGATGCATGGCTGATGCAGTTTACTGTGGATAAACGTCAGGTTATCCACGTTGCTGGTAAGAATGGGAAAGCAGATTATTATCTAAATGGAGTCAAGTTAGGAAAAGGGGAAGCACAACGAGATCTAGGTATTCTTGTACATCAATCACTGAAAGCAAGCATGCAAGTACAGCAGGCAGTGAAGAAAGCTAATGGCATGCTGGCCTTCATAACAATGGGAATTGAGTATAAGAACAAAGAGGTCCTTCTGCAGCTGTACAGGGCCCTGGTGAGACCACACCCGGAGTACTGTGTGCAGTTTTGGTCTCCAAATTTGAGGAAGGACATTCTTGCTATTGAGGGAGTGCAGCGTAGGTTCACGAGGTTAGTTCCCGGGATGGCGGGACTGCCATATGTTGAAAGATTGGAGCGACTGGGCTTGTATACTCTAGAATTTAGAAGGCTGAGAGGGGATCCTATTGAAACATATAAGATTATTAAGGGATTAGACACGCTGGAGGCAGGTAGCATGTTCCCGCTGATGGGTGAGTCCAGAACTAGAGGCCACAGTTTAAGAATAAGGGGTAGGCCATTTAGAACGGAGTTGAGGAAAAACTTCTTCACCCAGAGAGAGGTGGATATATGGAATACTCTGCCCCAGAAGGCTGTGGAGGCCAAGTCTCTGGATGCTTTCAAGAAAGAGATGGACAGAGCTCTTAAAAATAGCGGAATCAAAGGTTATGGGGATAAGGCAGGAACTGGATACTGATTGTGGATGATCAGCCATGATCACAGTGAATGGCGGTGCTGGCTCGAAGGGCCGAATGGCCTACTCCTGCACCTATTGTCTATTGTCTATTGGCTATGATTGAATGGCGGACCAGACTCGGTAGGCCAAATGGCCTAATTCTGTTCCTATGTCTTATGGTCTTATGATCATGGACTACTTCTTATAGGCACTGTATATGGGCCCTGATTAAGAAAAAAAGAGGTGCTTTGCCTGTATGCGCAGATAGGGAAAATATTAGGTATTTGAGGAGTATAAGAAATGCAAGAGAATGATTAAGAAAGAAATCAGGAGGACGGAAAGAAGGCATGAGGTTCCCTCAGCAGACAAAGTGGAGGTGAATCCTAATTGCTTCTACAGATATGTTAAGAGGACTGCAAGTGGACCAGGGCTGGGAAATGAATATTCAGGGGTATACATCCTACCGAAAGGACAGACAGGTGGGCAGAGGGGGTGGGGTGGCTTTGTTGGTGAGGAATGAAATTCAGTCCCTTGCAAGGGGCGACACAGAATCAGGAGATGTAGAGTCAGTATGGATAGAACTGAGAAATTGTAAGGGCAAAAAGACCTTAATGGGAGTTATCTACAGGGCCCCAAACAGTAGCCTGGATATAGGGTGCAAGTTGAATCAAGAGTTAAAATTGGCATGTTGCAAAGGTAATGCTACGGTTGTTATGGGGGATTTCAACATGCAGGTAGACTGGGAAAATCAGGTTGGTCCAGACCCCAAGAAAGGGAGTTTGTGGAGTGCCTCCGAGATGGATTCCGAGAGTAGCTTGTACTGGAACCTACCAGGGAGAAGGCAATTCCAGATTTAGTGTTGTGTAATGAGCCAGATTTGATAAGGGAACTCGAGGTAAAGGAGCCATTAGGAGGTAGTGACCATAATATGATAAGTTTTAATCTACAATTTGAGAGGGAGAAGGGAAAATCGGAAGTGTCAGTATTACAGTTGAACAAAGGGGACGATGGACCCATGAGGGAGGAGCTGGCCAAAGTTGACTGGAAAGATACCCTAGCAGGGATGACAGTGGAACAACAATGGCAGGTATTTCTGGGAATAATACAGAAGGTGCAGGATCAGTTCATTCCAAAGAGGAAGAAAGATTCTAAGGGGAGTAAGGGACGACCGTGGATGACAAGGGAAGCCAAGGACAGTATAAAAATAAAAGAGAGTAAGTATAACATAGCAAGGATGAGCGGGAAGCCAGAGAAACTTCTAAGGAGCAACAGAAGATAACTAAAAAGGCAATACGGGGGGAAAAGATGAGGTAAGAAGGTAAGCTAGCCAAGAATACAAAGGAGGATAGTAAAAGCTTCTTTAGGTATATGAAGAGGGAAAAAATAGTAAAGACCAAAGTTGGGCCCTTGAAGACAGAAACGGGTGAAATTATTATGGGGAACAAGGAAATGGCAGACGAGTTGAACAGGTACTTTGGATCTGTCTTCACTAGGGAAGACACAAACAATCTCCCAGATGTAATAGTGGCCAGAGGACCTAGGGTAACGGAGGAACTGAAGGAAATTCACATTAGGCAGAAAATGGTGTTGGGTAAACTGATGGGACTGAAGGCTGATAAATCCCCAGGGCCTGATGGTCTGCATCCCAGAGTACTTAAGGAGGTGGCTCTAGAAATCGTGTACGCATTGGTAATCATTTTCCAATTTTCAACAGATTCAGGATCAGTTCCTGAGGACTGGAGGGTAGCTAATGTTATCCCACTTTTTAAGAAAGGAGGGAGAGTGAAAACAGGCAATTATAGACCAGTTAGTCTGACATCAGTGGTGGGGAAGATGCTGGAGTCAATTATACAGGATGAAATAGCGGCATATGTGGATAGCAGTAGCAGGATAGGTCCGAGTCAGCATGGATTTACAAAGGGGAAATCATGATTGACTAATCTTCTTGGATTTTTGGAGGATGTAACTATGAAAATGGACATGGAAAAGTCAGTGGATGTAGTGTACCTGGACTTTCAGAAAGCCTTTGATAAGGTCCCACATAGGAGATTAGTGGGCAAAATTAGAGCACATGGTATTGGGGGTAGGGTACTGACAGGGATAGAAAATTGGTTGGCATACAGGAAACTAAGAGTAGCGATTAACAGGTCCATTTCAGAATGGCAGGCGGTGACTAGTGGGGTACCGCAAGGCTTCGTGCTGGGACTGCAGCTATTTACAATATACAATAATGATTGAGAAGAAGGGATTAAAAGTAACATTAGCAAATTTGCAGATGACACAAAGCTGGATGACAGTGTGAAATGTGAGGAAGATGCTATGAGAATACGGGGTGACTTGGACAGGTTGGGTGAGTGGGCAGATGCATGGCAGATGCAGTTTAATGTGGATAAATGTGAGGTTATCAACTTTGGTGACAAGAACAGGAAGGCAGATTACTATCTGAATGGTGTCAAATTAGGAAAAGGGGAAGTACAACGAGATCTGGGTGCCCTTATTCATCAGTCACTGAAAGCAAGCATACAGGTACAGCAGGCAGTGAAGAAAGTTAATGGCATGTTGGCCTTCATAACAGGGGGAGTTGAGTATAAGAGCAAAGAAGTCCTTCTGCAGTTGTACAGGGCCCTGGTGAGACCCCACCCGGAGTATTGTGTGCAGTTTTGGTCTCCAAATTTGAGGAAGGACATTCTTGCTATTGAGGGAGTGCAGCGTAGGTTCACTGTGTTAATTCCAGGGATGGCGGGAATATCATATGTTGAAAGACTGGAGCGACTGGGCTTGTATACACTGAAATTTAGAAGGATGAGAGGGGATCTGATTGAAACATATAAGATTATTAAGGGATTGGACATGCTAGAGGCAGGAAATGTTGGGGGAGTCCAGAACCAGAGGCCACAGTTTAAGAATAAGGGGTAGACCATTTAGAACAGAGCTGACGAAAAACTTTTTCACACAGAGGGTTGTGAATCTGTGGAATGCTCTGCCTCAGAAGGCAGTGGAGGCCAATTGTCTGGATTCTTTCAAGAAAGAGTTAGATAGAGCTCTTAATGATAGCGGAGTGAAGGGGTATGAGGAGAAGGCAAGAACAAGGTACTGATTGTGAATGATCAACCATGATCACAGTGAATGGCGGTGCTGGGTCGAAGGGCCGAATGGCCTAGTCCTGCACCTATTGTCTATTGTCTATCATTAAGAGCAAAAGGATTGGAAGGGACAAAATTGGTCCTCTGGAAGATTGGAATGGCAATCTATGCGTGGAAACAAAAGAGAAAGGAAGAGATCTTAAAAGGATTTTTTTGCATCTATATTTACCCAGGGGATGGACACAGAGTCTATAAAAGTGAGGCAAAGCAACAGCAAGGACGTGGACCGCACACAGATTACAAAGGAGGAGTTGTTTGCCGTCCCAAGGCAAATCAGTAGGATGGACCAATAGCAAGGGCCTGACAAGCTGTTCCCTCGGACCCTGTGGGAGGCAAGTGTAGAAACTGTAGGGCCCCTAGCAGACATACCTAAATCATCCTCAGCAACAGGTGAGTTACCGGAGCATTCAAAAATAACTAATGTTGTTCTGCTGTTACCAGAAAAGTTGATGAAGCAAGGCAGTGGATGTTGTCTACGTGGATTTCAGCAAGGTCCCGCATTCAAGATGAGGTAGTAAATTGGATTAGACATTGGCTTTGCGGGGGAGCCAGAGAGTGGTCATAGATTGTTGTCTCTCCTACTGGAGGCCTGAGACTAGTGGAGTGCTGGGTACGTTGTTGTTCGTCATCAATATTGATGATAATGTCGTTAACTTGATCAGCAAACTTACGGATGACACCAAGACTGGGGAGTGTAGTGAGCAGCGAGGGAAACATAGAAAACATAGAAAATAGGTGCAGGAGTAGGCCATTCGGCCCTTCGAGCCTGCACCGCCATTCAGTATGATCATGGCTGACCATCCAACTCAGAACCCTGTACCTGCCTTCTCTCCATACCGCCGATCCCTTTAGCCACAGGGCCATATCCAACTCCCTCTTAAATACAGCCAATGAACTGGCCTCAGCTGTTTCCTGTGGCAGAGAATTCCACAGATTCACCACTCTCTGTGTGAAGAAGTTTTTCCTCATCTCGGTCCTAAAATGCTTCCCCTTTATCCTCAAACTGTGACCCCTCGTTCTGGACTTCCCCAACATCGGGAACAATCTTCCTGCATCTAGCCTGTCCAATCCCTTTAGGATTTTATACGTTTCAATCAGATTCCCCCCTCAATCTTCTACATTCCAACAAGTATAAGCCTAGTCGATCCAGTCCTTCATCATATGAAAGTCCTGCCATCCCAGGAATCAATCTGGTGAAGCTTCTTTGTACTCCCTCTGTGGCAAGAATGTCTTTCCTCAGATTAGGGGACCAAAACTGCACACAATACTCCAGGTGTGGTCTCACCAAGGCCGTGTACAATGGCAAAGCTTGCAGTGGGACCTAGATCAGCTGGAAAGCTGAACTGAAAAAATGGCGGATAGGATTTAATCCAGGCAAATGTGAGGTGTCGCTCTTTGGGAGGACAAGGCAGCGTAGGTCTTCCACAGTGAGCACTGATCTCTGCGGCACTCCACTAGCCGCCTACCTACTGAGGATTGCGGTAGAGCAGAAGGATCTGGGAATACAGGGCCACAATTCATTGAAAGTGGCGTCACGTGTAGATAGGGTCATAAAGAAAGCTTTTGGTATATTGGCCTTCATACTGAGTGCAAGAGTTAGGTTGATATATTGAAGTTGCATAAGACGTTGGTAAGGCCTAATTTGGTGCACTGTGTGCAGTTTTGGTCGCCTACCTACAGGAAAGGTGTAAGTAAGATTGAAAGAGTTACAGAGAAAATTTACAAGGATTTTGTCGGGAATGGAGACTCTGAGTTATAGGGGAAGATTAAATCGGTTAAAACTTCATTCTCTAGAATGTAGAAGATTGAGTGGAGATTTAATATAGAGGTACAAAATAATGAGGGTATAGACAGAACAAATGCCATAGATTACCACTGGGGTTGGGTGGGACTACAACTAGAGGTTATGGGTTATGGATAAACGATGAAATGTTTAAACATGAGGGAAAACGTTTTCAGTCGGAGGGTGGTGAGAGTGTGGGGTGAGCTGCCAGTGCAAGTCGTACACATGATTTCGTTTAAGAGAATTTTGGATAGGCACCTGGATGGGAGGGTTAAGAAGGAGTATGGTGCGGGGGCAAATCGATGGAACTAGGCAGTTTAAATGGTTCCGCGCAGACTAGATGGGCAGAAGGGCCTGTTTCTGTACTGTACGTATCTATGACATTATAACCATCCCGGCCAACGAATTCCTAACACTAACTTGTAAAACGTGATAACACACACACACGAGACCTTCTGGGGTTTTTGTTCTTGCCATGGTTTATTGATCGCATTAGACGGAACTTGGCGAATGACTTATGATCAGTTAGCTGAGGCCGAGCGCTTGCACACAGACCCTCTGTGCGCGCTCCGATGCCAAGACTTAGTGGTAAAACGGAAAGGAAAACACAACGCCAACTACATCACAGAGAAACGAAGAGAAATGAAAGCCGCCCCCCCTCCCCACCGCACCGATCGAGATGTTTTAAATCAAAGTCTTCCCTAATATGCATTTGCCTATCTCTACAGTGTACTCCCAACATCACATCTGTTAGTGCTTAATATGGAGAGCAGGCATAGGTACAAACTGATATCGCCTCTGCCTGGGTGTCCGAGCCTGCACTTGCTTATCTATAGCACACACTGTGAGTGCCTGTAGCGTCTGTGCTTGTGTACCTCTCTGTGTCTGTGCGTGGCTGTGTGCGTCTGTATGTCTGATCGCAACGGGGGACTCGTCCTCTGCATCCGTGCCATCCCCAAACTCCTACGAGTCCTCCCTCAGCTCTGTCCCTCAGGTAATCCCAACACCCCGCCCCCTTCCAATCATGCCCGCGCTCCTGCCCCGTACCCACATACTGGGTGGTGATGGGGGAAATTCAAGCGGCTGGGTGGGACTCAAAGTGCAGTGGAAGAGGGTAGTGCCCGGGGGAGGGGGAGGTCGCAGGAGGACTGTTAGTGAGCTTCCCCTGCCGGCTCCGATTTTGTTGCGGCTTTTCCAGCGGCTGCGATGTTTGCACATCACGGGCACTGTCCTTGTTCCTTCGCTTTCCTTTCCCAACCACCCCGCCACTTTTTACTCACACACACACACACACACACACACACACACACACACACTTACGTGCACACTCACTCACACTCAACTCACACATTTATACTAATCCCACTTTAATCCACATCTCTGCAACCATTCAACTCCCTTTACCCTGGATCGTTCCCAAAGCCCCCTTCCCGTGTCTACCCAGACAATGCCCCACCTAACCAACAACTGTTCTTGTGGTTCAGATCCCTGGCTCTCCGCAGCACCATCCTGAAGGCACCAGGGCCGGGTTGTAGAATGGACAAGTTGGCCTCACCCCGAACCATTTACACATCAGCTTGTGATGGAGCGGAAAGATCCCGTAGGTTCCAACCCGCTGCATCCTCTCTGGTCAGACTGTGCCAGGCTGAGCAGGAGGCCACAGCTCCAGCTGCCCAACAGAGGAATGGACAACTAGTATTCAAAGACCATTCCCACATCCACCCCATCTCTTCCTCTGATGAAAACGGGCACAACACTAAGTGCCGGCAAGAAACAGGACAGCCGATGGCCACCTTCCCCAACCCAGTAGATGGCGGCGGCTTTGGGTAGTAGTAAAACAAGCGTCCCCAACTGAAGGCAAAGTTCTTCTGCAACAAAGCAGCCTCCCACGTTTTGTCATCCCGAAGACATCTATGCGTTAATAATATAGCAATGTTGCAGAGTGCTGGGGCAGCCAGGTGAATGCTCACATCACACACCTCCATCAACTAGCCACATTGCCGTGTTGATGAACTGGCAGCTTCACAGGGCATGGACAACATCACTGCCTGCGTTCCCCCTTGAGACACACACCCTGCTCTCCCCAATTGGCCCCGTTGTTGTTCTTTGACAAATTGGGCACTGGGGCAGAATGTTCATCCGTGCCCTCATCAAAGTAGCTGGCAAGGTCCCTATCACATTGACTGCCCATGACACTCGAGCTGGCATGCCTCTGTGCTTTGGCAAAATGCTAACATTGTTGGGTGCTGTGAGTAAAACAGTTGACCCCTCTCTTAACTGAAATGTCCGCATGTCCATTGGACTGGCCATATCATCGTATGTGGACAGCGAATGCTGATATCGCTGGGAGCTGGCAAAGTTGCTATGCCATGATGAATTGACAATGTCTTCCTGCCATTTCAAACTGACTGACCAGACCACCCATCTCCACCACTCCCATCAAATTCGCCAAGTTGTTGTACGTAGACATATCGGCCATGTACTACAAGAGGGCTATCCGCTTCCTAATCCGCTCTGCCCCATCACAGTAGCTGCTCGTGCCATCATCAAAATAGCTGCCTGCTGTATCATTATATTATATATCATTATGGCTACGTGCCCTTACCAAAATGGCCACCTGTGCCCTTACTAAAATGGCCACCCATGCCCTCATCAAAATGGCCTCACCCTTCTCTGATACCACTTCCTGTGGGACGCCCTCCTTACACAGTGGGCCCCCTTGCCCCTCTTGCCCCCCTCCACACCGGGGGAATGGAATTACTAAACACTTCTACCTAGCTCCTCACCCTGTGGTGGAGAGGGAGAGTGTGAGGGAGGAAGCAAGGTAGGTTATCCGGAGGATGGATGGAGAGGTGGGGGAGAGGACTGGTAGAAACGTACAGAGTGGGAATTGTTAGCACAGGGCAACAGGTTGGAGCATGATGGAGATAACCCTCACATTTACACAGAGAAGGAAACCCACCCGTCCCACCACAGGAAAATAAAATAAACACAGCCCGCACGGTTATGTGTTAATCCGCTTGCATTCTGTACCCCAACCCCAAAACGAAAATTAGTCTATGTAATGATTTACGGTTTGCCCAAATCCCTCGCAATTCGATGACAGACACCTGCCAGTGTCTCCGCAGAGAGCCTAGCCCCTTCCCCAGACTCTATTCCCTCTCTCCCCCGCCATCTCCTTCCCTCCTCCGGCCCCTCCAAGCACCCTCGCTGGCCTTCAGCAGGAGACTTCCATGGTCTGGGAGGGGCTGGAGGCCAGTTGCCCCGCATCACTGCCCTGCGACAGGGTGCGGGAGCGGCTGTGGGATCCGTCCACAGAGGCGCCCGACAGGGAAGTCGTGCGGGAGCGAGACAGGCGTGTCATCCCTGCGGAGGGCACTGTGGGTGGGAGGATAGGGGAGGTGAGGAGAAGGAGAGGGGGGTAGTGAGGGGAAGGAGAGGGGGAGCGAGGGGAGGGAGAGGGGAAGTGTGGGCAGGGTAGGAGAAGGGCAAGTGGGAATGAGAGGAGAGAGAGAGAGAAGGGGAGGCAGTGAGAGATTGATTTATCAAGGTGAACAGGTCCCTTCCCTTGACCTCCAACTCCCAAACCCCACCAGCTCCCCCTCATAGGAAGCCATGCAAAGCGAGCCCCCACTCTCCACTGCCCCGGATACTCTGGGGTTCAGGGGAAGGACAGTGAGCCGGGGAGAGAGGGGAGGTCACCATCCCATAACAAGTGGTCGTCCTTTCAGGATGGAGGATGGAGAGAAATTCCTTCCCAACCACCCTCCACCCCTGCCTGCCACCACCCCAACCCTGCCAGCAGGAGGTCTGGCAGTACATTTTGGATGTGAAGGGAACAGAGGCAGACAAGGTTAGTGCGGTGGGTGGGGAGTGGGGCTGGTCAGTGAGGGCTAGAAGAGAAGGGCCAAACAGCCTCGCGGTGCAGACATTTTCCCGAGGTGTCGATACTCCGGCCGCTGCATGCTGCAGGGTGACATGCAGAGAGGGGTTCGTCATGCAGGAGGGCGTGGGGGGGGTTGTGTTTGGTGAAGGGGTGGTGGTGTTGGAGGGGTGTTAGTACCTGCTCCCACACTGAGGCGACGGTGGACCACATGTGGGACTGTCAGACAGGCCGGAGGCAGCGAGGGGGGGGATGTGGGAGAGCAAACAGAGAGAGAGAGAGAAAGACCATTGCAAAAGTTTGAGAGACTCACCCAAGACCCTGCTCTTGCACCGGGACATTAACCTCCTTCACATCCCTCCCACCAACCCACACTCCAGGGCACCCCTCCCCTATCTATGTGCAGAGGGATCCCTCCCTCACTGGCCCCATAACACCCTCTCAGACACTGTGACCCTCCACCACCTACCTCAGACCACACTCTCTCCACCAGGATCCTTTCTCCTGCAAAGTATCCTCTCCAATTGTCCTACACCTCCCACATCCTCCCTCCCCTCCCATCCTCCCACAAACCAACCCTCCATCGTCCACAGGGCAGCCACTCCCCTCAGTTACCCCCCACTCCACAGAGCCACCCAGCACTCCGAAGCCCGCTGTTGTTCACCCTCCTGTCCGGCGCCACTCGGTCCCCTCACTGCCCGGTCCTGCCACCTCACTCCCATCACAGCCCCTCGGAGGCGCAAACCCCGACAGAAAGTGTCACAAAACTCACTGTAGCCCATTCCCTGCACAAAGTACTTGAAGGCTTCTGCCAGCTTTCCCGGCTGCAGACAGAGGGGGTGGAGAGAGAGAGAGAGAGAGAGAGTAGAGCATGTGAATTGAAGCAGCAGTGGAAACCATTAATGGGGGGAATGACCCCCATCATACTGTGGGTGGTGATTTTGCTGCAGAAGCCCTTTTGCGCGTGAATGTGGCGATCGTTGTCCATTCAGTTGCAGTGTGTTTCTCTCACCAGATGGTGACGCTGTTCTTACACCTGCTGCGTGGTCCTCCCACCAGTGTGCGGCAATGTTCCCCACTTGCAGTGTGGTCCTCCCACCAGTGCACGGGGCGGTTTCCCAATATAGCTAATGTGCTCCTCCCACCAGAGAGACGAGATGTCCCCTGTTAGCAGTGTGATCCTCCTACCAGAGGGTGACGCTGCCACCCCACTGCTGAGTGGTCCTCCCACCCACAAAGTTTGCTAATGCACCTAATTCCCCCTTCCTCTGTTCCATCCTCCCTCCCAGCCCCCACCTGCCCTCCCTCTTCCTGTAACCTGTGCCACTCCTGCAGTTCTTACTTCTGTTTCTCTTGAGTGCCAGCCAGCATTGATCACCTGATCACCCATCCCTCCCCTCGAGAAGGTGGGTGGTCAGCCACTTGCCCACTCACTCTCCCTCTCAAACCACTGCAGTCCTCCTGGGGAAGGTGCTGCTATGCAGGGCCTTCGGGGAGAGAGGCCAAGAGCAGACCAACGAGAACCACGTCCATCCCCCAACATTTTCTACCCTCCTCCTGAAGAAGAGGGTCCCTCTCAGCCGTCAGTGAGGGATTCCCAAGGTCCAGAAGCAGAAGTGACTAGGAACTACCTCTAAACCTTCCCCACCACCCCACAAACACACACACAGCATGACTTCCCCACTCTCCTCCAAATCAACCCAACCACAAACCTCCTCCTGGTGCCCAGAAATCAGGGTATCCACAGATGCCCACACAATGCACTGCCCCAGTGGTGGGAGGACCACACTGCAAGTGGATCAATAACATTGCCCCAGTGGTGGGAGGACCACACTGCAAGTGGATCAATAACATTGCCCCAGTGGTGGGAGGACCACACTGCAGGTAGAGCAACCAAGCTGCTCATTGTCGGGATGCTAATACCACATGAACCAAAATTTCAGGTTCCTCTGAAGCACCCCAGTTCCCATTTCACAAGATAACAATGCCACCAGAGTCCTTGACCGGTCACAAGGACTGCAAGTGGAATAGGTTCATATTTATCTACTCACAATGAATTTGGAGATAGTCACAGGCAGAGGATCAGTCTCATGTCTCACTCACCCCTCTCCTTGCCCCCCTGCAATTTACCCTTTCTCTAACATTTCAACTATCTCTCACCCACCCCTGGAGTCACCCTTCACACACACACACAGTGGGGTGGGTGAGGTGTTGATTCCCAGCAGCTGATTAACTCATCAATCCAACGTCACTTGGACACAGGAGGGAGGACCCAGCGTACACACAGAGAACGCAGGAGGTCACAATCGAACCTATGGCTTGTGAGCCGAAAGGCAGTGGCTCTGACCACGGGGCGACCTGTCTGCATGTTCCTCCAGAAACATGCACTCACCACAAACCCCTCTCCAGTCCCAATTATGAGAGAGAGAGAGAAAGCGAGCAGACCTACCTGAGTGATCTGGGGCTGGCCGCCACCATCTGCCATCTGTGTGGGATAGAGGGAGAGAGAGAGAGAGTGAGAGACTGTCAGAGGGGAATTCTGGACATTGAGACTGTGAAAGCAATGCACTCACTCCAAAATCACATGATTTAGTTCCAGAGGACATGTAGCCCTGAGAGGGGAGTCTCTGCTGAAAGCAGCCCTGTAGATCACAGGCAGACCCACCATGCAAGACAGCACCATGATTCCAGGGTCCGCCTGAACTTCCCTCTGATCTTAACAGTGGGTGCAGGAGCCGTTCAGCCCATCACAGAACACTGCTGTTCATCTTGGCCAACCTCCCTGTACACAGATCTTTGCTCCCTAACCTGATCCCATTGATTCTGTCTCCACGCCACCCTCCAAATGATTCCCAACTGACTGCACCCCTTCCCATTCACTCTCCATACACAATCCCAACAGACCCCACCCCTTCCCATTCACTCCCACCATCCACAATCCCAACAGACCCCACCCCTTCCCATTCATTCCCACTGCCCACAATTCCAATGGACCCCACCCCTTCCCATTCACTCCCACCATACACAATCCCAATGGACCCCACCCCTTCCCATTTCTTCCCACCACACTCACACTCGAATTGTTCACAACCTACATCAGTTTCCCAGATCCCAGGGCCACCTACTGAATGGGGAGTAAGACAACCCCCATCGCCCCTCCTTCTAAAATCAGCCCCCCCCCACCCGCTAACTAACTGTTAACTCCCCTACCTTGAGGAAGGACGTCTGAGTGGGGTCCAGTTTCGAGTTGCACTCCACCTGGAATATTTGACGAGGTGTAGATTATTCGACAACGCAGCGAGTGAAGATGGAGCAGAGGTACGACCCCAGAAACCTGACCCCTAGTCCGTGCCAGAGCACCCAGCCACCCAGCACAATGCAGAGAGATTGAGGGTCCTGGAGAAGGGTCCAGACGACTCTGTTTTTATTTTGTTTTCCTTGCAACAAAGGAGTTGAGGATCGGGTGAATAGGAGGGAGGGAGCAGTGCAGCTGGGTTCCCTGGCCAGAGAGGTCATTAAACAGAGGAGGAGCTGGAGTGGAGAGATGCATTTGTATAGACGCATAGAAACATAGAAATGGATGTGGAATTAAAATGTGTGGCCACTGGAAGATCCTGCTTTCTCTGGCAGTTCCACATCCCATTCCCATTCTGACATGTCTATCCACGGCCTCCTCTGCTGTAAAGATGAAGCCACACTCAGGTTGGAGAAACAACACCTTATATACTGTCTGGGTAGCCTCCAACCTGATGGCATGAACATTGACTTCTCTAACTTCCGCTAATGCCCCACCTCCCCCTCGTACCCCATCCGTTATTTATTTATATACACACATTCTTTCTTTCTCTCCTTTTTCTCCCTCTGTCCCTCTGACTATACCCCTTGCCCATCCTCTGGGTTCCCCCCCTTTCCTTCTCCCTGGGCCTCCTGTCCCATGATCCTCTCGTATCCCCTTTGCCAATCACCTGTCCAGCTCCCGGCTCCATCCCTCCCCCCCCCACCCCCGTCTTCTCCTATCATTTTGAATCTCCCCCTCTCCCTCCCACTTTCAAATCTCTTACTAGCTCTGCCTTCAGTTAGTCCTGACGAAGGGTCTCAGCCTGAAACATCAACTGTACCTCTTCCTAGAGATGCTGCCTGGCCTGCTGCGTTCACCAGCAACTTTGATGTGTGTTGCTTGAATTTCCAGCATCTGCCTAATTCCTCGTGTTTACAATTCTCATAAAGCATGCTCCCCAGTCCGGGCAACGTCCTTGTAAATCTCCTCTGCAGCCTTTCTATGGTTTCCACATCCTTCCTCTAGTGACGTGACCAGAACTGAACACAGTACTCCAAATGGGGTCTGACCAGGGTCCTATATAGCTTCAACATTACCTCTGGGCTCCTAAACTCAATCACACGATTGATGAAGGCCAATGCACTGATAGAGGACTTTCTCTTACCCATTGCATTCTGGGAGCAGCAACCCTCCATCGCCAAGTCCCTCTGAAACCAAGCCTCTCCTCAGCTGACAGCCACATCGACCCACCCCACCAACTACCGTGGATGAAAGCAGTCAGAGGGGAGAGCCAGGGGAGATAGGGGAGAGCCAGGTCTAAATTGAACAAAATTCCAACCTCTCCTATCTTGCATCTTGGTGCAAGTCATAAAGTCAGGCAGTTTCTTTGCTGCTGTGCATTCTGGTAGCTCTGACTCTCCATTAGTTGATCTGAACTCTTCCGACTGAAAGTTGCTTGAACTTCCTACAACCTCGCCCCCAACCTGAACTACCCAGTCAGGGATTTCACTCCAGTGCCTGAGGGTGGCAGGAAGTTCCCAACACAAACTCCCCAACCCAGTCAGAGATTTTGCCTCAGCCCTGAGGATGGAAGGAAGTCCCTAACACAAACTTCCCTACCCAGTCTGGGATTTTGCCCCAGGGCCTGACTGTGGGTCAGTCAGGAAAATTCCTGGAAAGCTTGTAATTACACAAATCGAATTAACGTTTCAAATCAAAGATCCTCCATCAGAATTAGGACAGGTGGGGCACTCCTCAACTCATCCTTTCTTCCTCTCTCTCTTACAGTCTCTCTCCCTTTCCCTCTCTTCCACTCTCTCCTTCACTCTGTCTGTCTCCCATTCTCTCTTTCCCTCCCTCTTCACCCTCTTCCCCTCCCCACCGCTCTCTGACCCCTTCCCCCACTCTCCCTCTTTCTATTCCTTTTCTCCCTCTCTGATTTACCTCACTTTCCCCCACTTCTCCCTCTCTACCACTCTACCACCCCTTCTCTTTCTTTCCCTCCCTCCCCATTCTCCCTCAACCCATCCCCCTCTCCTCTCTCCACCCCCTCATCCCATTCTTCCTCTCTCCCACAATGCCTTCTTATCTCTTTCTCTCACTTCCTTCTCTCTAAATCTTCAACACATTTCATCTCCCCTTTCACCGTCTTTCCACTTTGCCCACTCCAGCCCTCCTTACTCCCTCCCATTCTCCCCACCCACTGCCACCCCCCAAGGAGAGCCCCGGACCCAGAACATTTCTCTCCGCAGATGCCACATGTCCGAGTCTTCCTGGAACTTTCCGATCCCCTCTCACGGTGGGGAGCCCTCGTTGTGCATTAACGGAACGCTGCCGAAAGGGGAAGGAGAAGTGGATTTCTTTCACTTTGGGGGGTCTCTGGGGAGCAGTTTGAAGGGGAGGGGCCACAACACACGGGCAAGTTGTGGCGGATACCGCGTTGGAGGTGTTGGGACGCAGATCCTACTGTCCAGAAGCCGCGAGGCAGACTGGGAGGACCCAACAACAGACTCCTCCCCGTGACGTGCAGGGGTAGAGCTGGGGGGAGAAGGTGTCAGACGAGCATCTTACCACAGCATCCTCATGAGGGGCCTGGTCTCCCACCACCAGCATCACCGGGCACCTGTGGGTGGGGCAGAACAGAGGGAGAAGTTCATGCCAGCAAGTCAAGGGTCACGACCCCGGGGAGGGGGCAATCAGGCCCCTGAGGACATCAACCTTTCACCCTGGGCTTTGGCGGATGGCGGGAGTGGATGTTGGGGTGGGAGCCACGAAGAGCCCTAGGGAGGGGGAATGAGCACTGACCCTCTCCCTGCGCATTTCCCTTTTCCTTCCTGCCTCACATTCTTCTTATACTTTATTCTATTTCTTCCCGTATCTGTCTCGGCCGCTCATTACATCCCTCCATTTCTCTGCCCACTCCTTTTTATTCTTTCCCCTCACTTCCTCCTCATCACTCCCTCCCACACCATCTTTCTCTCCCTAGCCACCTGTTCTTTCCATCTCTCTATCCAAACCTCTTTCTACTCCTCACACTCTTTCCCTCCTCATTGCTCCCTCCCTCCCATCTCTTACTCCCTCCCAATCTCTTCTTCCTTCCATCTCTCCATCCTTCCCCATCTCTCTCCCTCCTCCCCTTTCTAATACTCCCGCTGTTTTCCTTCCTCCCCCATTTTTCTCTCCCTTCTTGCATTTCCCTCTTCCCTCCCTCTTTCCATCTCTCTCCACCTATCTCCCCTTCTCCTTGCATTTCAATTCTCTTTCTCATTCCATCTCTTCCTTCTCTCCGTCTCCCTCATGTCCCTCCGCATCTCTCCCTCTCTTGTCTCCACATCCCTCTCTCTCTTGTCACCTATCTCTCTCTCTCTCCTCCCACATGGCCCTTTCTCTCCCAACCCCACATCTCACCCACCCTCTCACACATTTGAGTTTCACGACCGGAACTGGAGGATGTGGAGTCCCAGGGGGTCTGTTTGCCTCGGGCTCCATATCCCTGCCCAGGCTCTGGTGAGGACTACAGGCAGACCCAGGGCGTGAGGCCAAGGCATGGAAAACAAGGACAGAACCCAAATAAAAATCCTTACTTGAGAGACCCACCACCCTCTCGTTCGATGTCCAGGTCCCGGCGGCTGAGGAGAAAGGGAGAAAGAGAAGAGTATGAACAATTGTGTACGGCATAGGGTTGTAATTAGATAGGGGAGAGGAAGAGAGATGGGGAAGGAGATAGACAGAAGGGGTGAGAGAGATGGGGTGAGAGAGAGAGATGGGGGAGTGAATGAGGGAGATAGGATAGGGCGAGAGAAGGAGGAAGGGAGAGAGATATAACACTAAAATGGTATTGTGGACAGAGAAGAATCGGGTTTAATATCACTGGAATATGTCATTTTGCAGTAGCAGTATATTGCAGTCGATAAAAAACTATAAATATAAGAAATGTATATTAAAAATAAATTAAATATGTAGTGCAAAAAGAGAGCAAAAAAAAAAGAAAATAATGTACAAGGGTTCATTGTCCGTTCGGAAAGTGAATGAAGAAACTGTTCCTAAAACGTTGCATGTGTGTGTGTTTCGGGTTCCTGTACCTCCACCTTGATGGTAGCAATGAGAAGAGGGCATGTCCTGGGTGATGGGGGTCTTTAATGGTGGACACCACCTTTTTGAGGCATTGCCTTCTGGAGATTTCCTCCGTGATGGAGCTGACTGAGATACCACCTTTCTGTCTCTTTTTTTCCAATCCTGTGCGGTGGCCCCTCCATACCAGACAGTGACGCAGCCAGTCAGAATGGTACATCTGTAGAAACTTGCGAGTGTCTTTGGTGACATTCCAAGTCTCCTCAAACTCCCAAAGAAATCTTCTTCTTCTTCTTCGGCTGTCCATCGATTTCGATGTTGACTGAGGCCTGGGCAAGGTTGTATGGAAGACCGGCAGTTGCCCATGCTGCAAGTCTCCCCTCTCCACGGTACTGACATTGTCCAAGGGAAGGGCGCTAGGAACCATACAGCTTGGCACCAGAGTCGTCGCAGAGCAATGTGTGGTTTAAGTGCTTTGCTCAAGGACACAACACGCTGCCTCAGCTGAGGCTTGAATTAGCGACCTACGGATCACTAGACCAACGCCTTAGCCACTTGGCCACGCGCCAACACCCCAAAGAAATATAGCCACTGTATAATTGCATCAATATGCTGGTCTCACGATAGATCTTCAGAGACGCCGACACCCAGGAACATGAAACTGCTCACCCTCTCCACTGCTAATCCCTCAATGAGGACTGGAGTGTGTTCCCTCGACTTCTCCTTCCTTAAGTCCACAATCAAATCCTTGGTCTTACTGGCATTGAGTGTAAGGTTGTTATTTCAACACCACTCAACCAGCTTATCTATCTCACTTCTGTACACCTCCTCACAACCATCTGGAATTCTGCCAACAACAGTTGCGTTATCGGCGGATTTATAGAGGGTGTGCCTAACCACACAATCCATGAGTGGGCTTCGCATACATTCTTGAGGTGCAGCAGGGTTCATTGTCAGTGAGGAGGAGACGTTATCACTGACTGATGAGGAAGTCAAGCAAACGGTTGTAGAGGGCTAAGAGACACAGGGTCTGGAGCTTGATTAACTTGGTAAGTAAACTGAGGATTGGAATGCTTTTGAAAACCAACTGGTGGCAACTGAAAAAAAGTCATAAGGCAGGAAAAGACGGAATATTAAGGTAAGCTAGGCAATAATATCTAAGACGATACCAAAAGTTTTTTCAGATATACTAAGAGTAAAATAGAGGTAAGAGACATTGTACCACCAGAAAACAACCACAGGGAGGTAGTAAAAGGGGACAAGGAAATGGCAGGCGAACTGAATAAGCATTTTGTATCGCTGTTGAAGACTCTAGCAGTATGCCAGAAGTTCGAGAGTGTCAGGGGCCAGAAGTGAGTGCAATCGCTATTACTAGAGAGAAGAGAAGGTGCTTGGGAAGCTGAAAGGTTTGATGGTAGATAACTCACCTGGCCCACATGGACTACATCCCGGGGTTCTGAAAGGGGTGACTGAAGGGGCTGCAGAGGCATTAGTAATGATCTTTCAGGACTCACTAGACTCTGGCGTGGACTGGCAAATTGCAAATGTCGCTCCACTCTTCAAAAAGGGAGGGAGGCAGAAGACAGGATATTATAGTTAACCTGACCTCAGTGGTTGGGAAGATGTTGCAGTCAATTGTTAAGGGTGAGGTCCCAGGGTACTTGGAGGCATATGATAAAACAGGCCAGAATCCACGTGGTTTCCTTAAGGGAAGGTCCTGCCTGACAAACCTGCTAGAATTCTTTGAAGAAATAACAAGCCGGATAGACAAAAGAGAATCAGCGGCTGTCGTATACTTGGATTTTCAGAAGGCCATTGACAAGGTGATGCAGATGAGGCTGCTTAACAAGTTAAAAGCCCATGGTATTGGGAAAGCCGTGCAGAAAAGGAAGCTGGACTATGCCGGGCACTTGTTAGGAGGTGGTGGACTGCAGAAATTGTTATTGGAAGGGATGATAGAAGGAGAGAGGGAAAGAGGAAGGCAGCGAACCACTTGGTACGATAATGTGAGGCAATGGACTGGGTTGAGTTATGCTGAGGCCAGAAAAAGAGCTCAAGATCGAAGAAGTTGGAGGTGCATAGCCGCCAACCCCGGATTTCGGAACTGACTGATTGGGAAAGCTACCAGCATGGAAAGGACATAGGCTGATGGGCAGAAGACAAAGAGTGCGAACAAAGGGAGCATTTGCTGGTTGGCTGCCGGTAACTAGCAGAGTTCCATAAGGGTCAGTATTGGGACAGCTTCTTTTTACAATATATGTCAATGATTGGATGATGGAATCAATGGCTTTGTGGTCAAGTTTGCAGACAATACAACGATGTGTGGAAGGGCAGGTCGTACTGAGGAAACGGGGAACGACAGAGGGACTTACACAGATTAGAAGAGTGGGCAAAGAAGTGGCAGATGGAATACAGTGTTGGGTAGTGTATGGTCATGCACTGTGGAAGAAGGAACAAAAGCATTGACTATTTTTTAAATGCACAGAAATTTCAAAACTCTGACGTGCAAAGAGTCTTGGGAATTCTCGTGAAGGGTTCCCTAAATGCTAACTTTCAGGTTGAGTCAGTGGTGAGGAAGGCAAATGCATTAATTTCAAAAGGGCTAGAATATAAAAGCAAGGATGTAATACTGAAGCTTTATATAAGGCACTGGTGGGAGCAACGAGGAAGGGTTAGTTAGCAATCTTGTCATGCAATGGCAAGCATTTAAAGATCGCATGGATGAACTACAACAATTGTTCATCCCAGTTTGGCAAAAGAATAAACCAGGGAAGGTAGTGCACCCGTGGCTGACAAGGGAAATTAGGGATAGTATCAATTCCAAAGAAGAAGCATACAAATTAGCCAGAAAAAGTGGCTCACCTGAGGACTGGGAGAAATTCAGAGTCCAGCAGAGGAGGACAAAGGGCTTAATTAGGAAGGGGAAAAAAGACTATGAGAGAAAACTGGCAGGGAACATAAAAACTGACTGTAAAAGCTTTGATAGATATGTGAAAAGAAAAAGATTGGTTAAGACAAATGTAGGTCCCTTACAGTCAGAAACAGGTGAATTGATCATGGGGAACAAGGACATGGCAGACCAATTGAATAACTACATTGGTTCTGTCTTCACTAAGGAGGACATAAATAATCTTCCGGAAATTGTAGGGGACCGAGGGTCTAGTGAGATGGAGGAACTGAGGGAAATACATGTTAGTAGGGAAGTGGTGTTAGGTAAATTGAAGGGATTGAAGGCAGATAAATCCCCAGGGCCAGATGGTCTGCATCCCAGAGTGCTTAAGGAAGTGGCCCAAGAAATAATGGATGCATTAGTGATAATTTTTCAAAACTCTTTAGATTCTGGATTAGTTCCTGAGGATTGGGGGGTGGCAAATGTAACCCTGCTTTTTAAAAAAGGAGGGAGAGAGTAACCGGGGATTTATAGACTGGTTAGTCTAACATTGGTGGTGGGGAAAGTGCTAGAGTCAGTTATGAAAGATGTGATAACAGCACATTTGGAAAGCAGTGAAATGATCGGACAAAGTCAGCATGGATTTGTGAAAGGAAAATCATGTCTGATGAATCTCATAGAATTTTTTCGGATGTACCTAGTAGAGTGGATAGGGGAGAACCAGTGGATGTGGTATATTTGGATTTTCAAAAGGCTTTTGACGAGGTCCCACACAGGAGATTAGCGTGCAAACTTAAAGCACGCGGTATTGGGGGTATGGTATTGATGTGGATAGAGAATTGGTTGGCAGACAGGAAGCAAAGAGTGGGAATAAATGGGACCTTTTCAGAATGGCAGGCAGTGACTAGTGGGGTACCACAAGGCTCAGTGCTGGGACCCCAGATGTTTACAATATAAATGACTTAGACGAGGGAATTAAATGCAGCATCTCCAAGACTGCGGATGACACGAAGCTGGGGGGCAGTGTTAGCTGTGAGAAGGATGCTAAGAGGATGCAGGGTGACTTGGATAGGTTGGGTGAGTGGGCAAATTCATGGCAGATGCAATTTAATGTGGATAAATGTGAGGTTATCCACTCTGGTGGCAAGAACAGGAAAACAGATTATTATCTGAATGGTGGTCAATTAGGAAAAGGGGAGGTGCAACGAGACCTGGATGTCATTGTACACCAGTCATTGAAAGTGGGCATGCAGGTACAGCAGGCGGTGAAAAAGGCGAATGGTATGCTGGCATTCATAGCAAGAGGATTCGAGCACTGGAGCAGGGAGGTACTACTGCAATTGTACAAGGCCTTGGTGAGACCACAGCTGGAGTATTGTGTGCAGTTTTGGTCCCCTAATCTGACGAAAGACATCCTTGCCATAGAGGGGGTACAAAGAAGGTTCACCAGATTGATTCCTGGGATGGCAGGACTTTCATAAGATAAAAGACTGGATTGACTAGGCTTATACTCTCTGGAATTTAGAAGATTGAGGGGGGATCGTATTGAAACGTATAAAATTCTAAAGGGATTAGACAGGCTAGATGCAGGAAGATTGTTCCAGATGTTGGGGAAGTCCAGCACGAGGGGTCACAGTTTGAGGATAAAGGGGAAGCCTTTTAGGACCAAGATGAGGAAAAGTACTTCACACAGAGTGGCGAATCTGTGGAATTCTCTGCCACAGGAAACAGTTGAGGCCAGTTCATTGGCTATATTTAAGAGGGAGTTAGATATGGCCCTTGTGGCTAAAGGGATCAGGGGGTATGGAGGGAAGGCAGGTACAGGGTTCTGAGTTAGATGATCAGCCATGATCGTACTCAATGGCAGTGCAGGCTCGAAGGGCTGAATGGCCTCCTCCTGCACCTATTTTCTATGTTTCAATGTGAGGCCTCACTTGGAGTATTGTCAGGAGTTTTGGACCCCAATTCTAAGAAAGGATGTTCTGGCATTGGAGAGGGTTCAGAGAGGATTAATGAGAATGAAAAGGCTATCACATGAGGAGCATTTGATGGCGCTAGGCCTGTTCTTGCTGGAATATAGAAGAATGAGGTGGAGCGGGGGGATCTCACTGAAACCTATACAGTGTCGGGAAGGGTATGGTCATGCACTTTGGTTGACTATTTTCTAATTGGAGAGAAAATACGAAAAAACAGGTGCAAAGGGATTTGGGAGTCCTTGCGTAGGATTCCCTAAAGGATGATTTGCAGATTGAGTCTGTGATGAGGAAGGCAAATGCAATGTCAACATTCTTTGCAAGAGGACTAGAATATAAAAGCAAGGATGGAATGTTGAAAGTTTATAAGGAACTGGTGGCGCCTCACTTGGAGTGATAAGACTTGGGCCCCTTATCTTAGAAAGGATGTGCTGAAACTCGAGAGGGTTCAAAGGAGGTTCACAAAAAAGATTGCAGGATTGAATGATTTGTCATATGGAGAGTGCTTGATGGCTCTGGGCCTGTATTGACTGGAACTCAGAAGAATAAGGGGTGACCCTCATTGAAACCTATCGAATGGAGTTGAGAGTGGATGTGGAGAGGATGTTTTCTATGGTTGGAGAGACTAAAACCAAAAGACACAGCCTGAGAATGCAGGGATGTCTTTTTAGAAAGGAGATGAGCAGGAATTTCTTTAGCCAGAGAGTGGAATTCTTTTCCACAGGTAGCTGTGGACGCCAATTCTTTACGTATATGTAAGGCAGAGATTGATATTCTTGATTGGTCAGGGTACGAAAGGATATGAGGAGAAGACAGGAGATTGGGGCTGAGAGGAAAATTGGATTGCCATGATGAAATGATGGAGCAGACTCGATGGGCCAAACAGCCTAATTCTGCTCCCGTTCCTTATGGTCATGGAATGTTGAAAGGCCAAGGTAGAGAGGATGTTTCCTATAGCAGAAGAGTAAAGGACCAGAGAGTGCAGCCTTTGAATAGAGGGACATCTATAAAGAACGGAGATGAGGAGAAATTTCTTTAGTCAGAGGGTTGTGAATCTCTGGAATTCATTGCCACAGGCAGCTGTGGAGGGCAGGTCATTGGGTGTACTTGAGGTGGAGAATGATAGGTTCTTGATTAGTCAGGGCTAAGGGGAGAATGGGGTTGAAAGGGAAAATGGATCAGCCATGACAAAATGGCAGAATAGACTCAGTGAGCCAAATGGCCTAATTCTGCTCCTATTACACTCTTATGGAATGGCGAAAGTAGCTTAATTCGGATAATTTTGACAAGTTATCACTTGGGAAGACAAACGAGGATAGGATTCACACAGTGAACAGCAGGGAGTGTTGTAGAACAGAGGGACCGAGGAGTACAAGTACTGTACATGGTTCCCTGAATTGGTGTCACAGGTAAACAGGGTGGTGAGGAAAGCTTTTGGCCCATTGGCCTTCATTCATCAGGCTATTATTTACAAACCTCAGGAGGTCATAAAGTAATTGCACGAGATGTTGGCGAGGCCGCACCTGGAGTATTGTGCTCAGATTTTATTGCCCTGATATAAGTAAGATAGAAAATTGGAAAGAGTGCAGAAGAGATTGACAAGGGTGCTGTCAGTACTCGAGGGACTGAGTTATAGAGACAGGTAGGACAGACTGAGACCTGATTCCTTGGAGCGCAGGAGACTGAGAAATGACGTTATATAGACGTATAAAATCATGAGGCAGAGAAAGGATGACTGCACACAATCTTTTCCCCAGGGTAGGGGAACAGGGTCACAGTGGGATTACTGTGGGGAACGGGGTCCCGGTGGGATCAGTGTGGGGAACGTGGTCCCGGTGGGTTCAGTGTGGGGAACGAGGTCCCGGTGGGTTCAGTGTGGGGAACGTGGTCCCGGTGGGTTCAGTGTGGGGAACGAGGTCCCGGTGGTTTTAGTGTGGGGAACGGGGTCCGGGTGGGTTCAGTGTGGGGAACGGGGTCCCAGTGGGTTCAGTGTGGGGAACGAGGTCCCGGTGGGTTCAGTGTGGGGAACGAGGTCCCAGTGGGTTCAATGTGGGGAACGTGGTCCCGGTGGGTTCAGTGTGGGGAACGAGGTCCCAGTGGGTTCAGTGTGGGGAACGTGGTCCCGGTGGGTTCAGTGTGGGGAACGAGGTCCCGGTGGTTTTAGTGTGGGGAACGGGGTCCGGGTGGGTTCAATGTGGGGAATGTGGTCCCGGTGGGTTTACTGTGGGGAACGTGGTCCCGGTGGGTTTAGTGTGGGGAACGGGGTCCCGGTGGCTTTAGTGTGGGGAACGGGGTCCCGGTGGGTTTAGTCCGAATTGGTAGCAGCATCTCCAACACCACCACACCGAGCACGGGGGTCTCCAAGGCTGTGTGCTCAGTCCACTGCCGTTCACTCTGCTGACCCACGACTGTGCTGCAACGCACAGCTCGAACCACATCATCAAGTTCGCCGATGACACGACCGTGGTGGGTCTCATCGGCAAGAACGACAAGTCAGCCTACAGAGAGGAGGTGCAGCGGCTAACAGACTGGTGCAGAGCCAACAACCTGTCTCTGAATGTAAACAAAACAAAAGAGATGGTTGTTGACTTCAGAAGAGCACGGGGCGACCACTCTCCGCTGAACATCGACGACTCTTCCATAGAGATCGTTAAGAGCACCAAATTTCCTGGTGTTCACCTGGCGGAGAATCTCACCTGGTCCCTCAACACCAGCTCCATAGCCAAGAAAGCCCAGCAGCATCTCTACTTTCTGCGAAGGCTAAGAAAAGTCCATCACCCACCCGCTACCCTCACCACAGTCTACAGAGGTTGTATTGAGAGCATCCTGAGCAGTTGTATCACTGCCTGGTTCAGAAATTGTACCATCTCGGATCACAAGACCCTGCAGCGGATAGTGAGGTCAGCTGAGAAGATCATCGGGGTCTCCCTTCCCACCATAACAGACATTTACTCCACACGCTGCATCTGTAAAGCAAACACCATTATGAAGGACCACACACCCCTCATACAAACTCTTCTCCCTCCTGCCATCTGGCAAAAGGCACCGAAGCATTCGGGCTCTCACGACCAGACTATGTAACAGTTTCTTCCCCCAAGCCATCAGACTCCTCAATGCCCAGAGCCTGGCTTGACACCAACCTACTGCCCTCTACTGTGCCTATTGTCTTGTTTATTATTTATTGTACTGCCTGCACTGGTTTGTGCACTTTATGCAGTCCTGGGTAGGTCTGTAGTCTAGTGTAGTTTTTGTGTATTTTTCTTACATAGTTCAGTGCAGGTTTTGTATTGTTTTATGTAGCACCATGGTCCTGGAAAACATTGTCTCATTTTTACTATGTTCTGTACCAGCAGTTATGGTTGACATGACAATAAATGTGACTTGACTTGAAACAGGGTCCCGGTGGGATCAATGTGGGGAACGGGGTCCCGGTGGGTTCAGTGTGGAGAACGGGATCCCAGTGGGTTCAGTGTGGGGAACGGGGTCCGGGTGGGTTCAGTGTGGGGAACGGGGTCCCGGTGGGATCAGTGTGGGGAATGAGGTCCCGGTGGGTTTAGTGTGGGGAACGGGGTCCCGGTGGGATTGGTGTGGAGAACGGGGTCCCAGTGGGTTCAGTGTGGGGAACGGGGTCCCAGTGGGTTCAGTGTGGGGAACGGGGTCCCAGTGAGTTTAGTGTGGGGAACGGGGTCCTGGTGGGTTCAGTGTGGGAGACGGGGTCCTGGTGGGTTCATTGTGGGGAACGAGGTCCCTGTGGGTTCAGTGTGGGGAACGGGGTCCCGGTGGGTTCAATGTGGGTGACGGGGTCCCGGTGGGTTTACTGTGGGTGACGGGGTCCCGGTGGGTTCAGTGTGGGGAACGGTGTCCCAGTGGGTTCAGCGTGGGGAACAAGGTCTCGGTGGGTTCAGTGTGGGGAACGGGGTCCCAGTTGGTTTACTGTGGGGAACGGGGTCCTGGTGTGTTTAGTGTAGGGAACGGGGTCCTGGTGGGTTTAGTGTAGGGAACGGGGTCCCGGTGGGTTCAGTGTGGGGAACGGGGTCCCGGTGGGTTCAGTGTGGGGAACGAGGTCTCAGTGGGTTCAGTGTGGGGAACAGGGTCCCAGTTGGTTTACTGTGGGGAACGGGGTCCCGGTGTGTTTAGTGTAGGGAACAGGGTCCCGTGGGTTTAGTGTAGGGAACAGGGTCCCATGGGTTTAGTGTAGGGAACGGGGTCCGGGTGGGTTCAGTGTGGAGAACGGGGTCCCAGTGGGTTTAGTGTGGGGAACGGGGTCCCGGTGGGTTCAGTGTGGGGAACGGGGTCCCGGTGGGTTTAGTGTGGGGAACGGGGTCCCAGTGGGTTTAGTGTGGGGAACGGGGTCCCGGTGGGTTCAGTGTGGAGAACGGGGTCCCAGTGGGTTTAGTGTGGGGAACGAGGTCTCAGTGGGTTCAGTGTGGGGAACAGGGTCCCGGTGGGTTCAGTGTGGAGAACGGGGTCCCAGTGGGTTTAGTGTGGGGAACGAGGTCTCAGTGGGTTCAGTGTGGGGAACAGGGTCCCGGTTGGTTTACTGTGGGGAACGGGCTCCCGGTGTGTTTAGTGTAGGGAACTGGGTCTTGGTGGGTTTAGTGTAGGGAATGGGGTCCCAGTGGGTTCAGTGTGGGGAACGAGGTCTCGGTGGGTTCAGTGTAGGGAACGGGGTCCCGGTGGTTTTAGTGTGGGGAACAGGGTCCCGGTTGGTTTACTGTGGGGAACGGGGTCCCGGTGTGTTTAGTGTAGGGAACGGGGTCCCGTGGGTTTACTGTGGGGAACGGGGTCCCGGTGGGTTCAGTGTGGGGAACGAGGTCTCGGTGGGTTCAGTGTAGGGAACGTGGTCCCAGTTGGTTTACTGTGGGGAACGGGGTCCCGGTGTGTTTAGTGTAGGGAACGGGGTCCCGGTGGGTTCAGTGTGGGGAACGAGGTCTCGGTGGGTTCAGTGTGGGGAACGAGGTCCCAGTGGGTTTAGTGTGGGGAACGGGGTCCCGGTGGGTTCACTGTAGGGAACGGGGTCCCGGTGGTTTTAGTGTGGGGAACGGGGTCCGGGTGGGTTCAGTGTGGGGAACGAGGTCTCAGTGGGTTCAGTGTGGGGAACGAGGTCTCAGTGGGTTTAGTGTGGGGAACGAGGTCTCAGTGGGTTGAGTGTGGGGAACGGGGTCCTGGTGGGTTCAGTGTGGGGAACGGGGTCCTGGTGGGTTCAGTGTGGGGAGTGAGGTCTCGGTGGGTTCAGTGTGGGGAACGGGGTCCCGGTGGGTTTAGTGTAGGGAACGGGGTCCCGTGGGTTTAGTGTGGGGAACGGGGTCCCGGTGGGTTCAGTGTGGGGAACGGGGTCCCGGTGGGTTCAGTGTGGGGAACGAGGTCTCGGTGGGTTCAGTGTGGGGAACGTGGTCCCAGTTGGTTTACTGTGGGGAACGGCGTCCCGGTGTGTTTAGTGTAGGGAACAGGGTCCCGTGGGTTCAGTGTGGGGAACGGGGTCCCGGTGGGTTTAAAGAAGGCTTGCAGTGTGAGATGCCTTCCCAATTGAGCCTTACTCTACAGACAACACATCTCCCACTCCCTATGTTGGCTGTCTTCAGAAAAGGTCACCTCCCTCCTTACAGACCGTGGATTTGCTAAGGGAGTATGAAGATGGATACAGGTGTCCGTGTCCCAGTCCATCCCCAGTCGCTGTCTTACAGAGTACTCTCTGATCAACAGGCACACACTAAGACAGACATCAAGCTGCCAGAAGGAGATTGACTGGGAGACAGACGCTCTTTGGTCTGCTCAAAGCTTGTTGGTCTTCCAGCAGAGTGAGAAGACGGTAGAGGTATGCTGCCGACTGGCACAGTCCAGGCTGAGGGAGGTACTGGAGCTCGGTACAGTCAATGCGAAGGTTTGGTGGGGAGGGGCCACAGTTCAGGCTCCTTCCACTGCCGCACACAGAGACGCTGGGTTGGGTGGAGTTGCTGCTCAAACAATGAGAGGGTTATCACCTCAGAGACATTTCTTCAGGAGTTTGAGGAGATTGGGTGTGTCACCACATTCTGACGGGCTGCACCACTGCCCGGTACACAAGCTCTCATTCACAGGATCGGGAAAAGCTACGAAGGGACGCGGACTCAGCCGGCTCCCTCACGAGCCCAAGTCCTCCCACCTCTGAGGACATCCTCAAAAGGAGGTGTCTCAAGAACGGGGCATCCATTGTTTGAATGTCACCGCCTGGTGCATTGCTGCCATCGAGGAGGAGGTACAGGAGCCGAAAGATCCACACTCCACATTTTAGGAACAGCTTCCTGTCCTCCGCCATCATATATATGAATGGTTCATAAACCCCATGAACACTACCGCTCTATTCCTCTATTATTACTTTGTGTATGCATTTATTTACTTATTAATTATGGTAATTTTCAAAGACTGCTGCAAATTTCACATTTCAGGACATTTCTCAGTGAAAATAGATCTGAATCACATTGTGTTATTGAGCCAAGGTGGGGTGAGGTGGGGTGGGGTGAGGTCGGGTGGGGAGTAGTGAGGTGAGGTAGGGTGGGGAGAGGTGGGGTGAGGTGGGGTGGGGAGTAGTGGGTGAGGTGGGGTGGGGTGAGGTCGGGTGGGGAGTAGTGAGGAGAGGTAGGGTGGGGAGTAGTGGGATGGGGTGAGGTCAGCTGGGGAGTAGTGGGTGAGGTGGAGTGAGGTGGTGTGGGGTGAGGTGGGGTGGGAGTAGTAGGGTGGGGAGGGTGGGGAGTAGTGAGGTGGGGTGGGGTGAGGTGGGGTGGGGAGTAGTGGGTGAGGTGGAGTGAGGTGGTGTGGGGTGAGGAGTAGTGGGGTGGGTGGGGAGTAGTGAGGTGAGGTAGGGTGAGGTGCGGTGGGGTGAGGTGGGGTGGGGAGTAGTGGGGTGTGGTGGGGTGGGTGGGGAGTAGTGAGGTGAGGTGGGTTGGGGAGTAGGTTGAGGTGGAGTGAGGTGGTGTGGGGTGAGGTGGGGTGGGGAGTAGTGAGGTGGGGTGGGGAGGGTGGGGAGTAGTGAGGTGAGGTAGGGTGGGGAGAGGTGGGGTAGTAGTGGATGAGATGGGGTGAGGTGGGCTGGGGTGAGGTTGGGTGGGGAGTAGTGAGGTGAGGTAGGGTGGGGAGTAGTGGGGTGGGGTGAGGTGGGGTGAGGAGTAGTGGGTGACGTGGAGTGAGGTGGTGTGGGGTGAGTTGGGGTGGGGAGTAGTGGGGTGGGGTGGGGTGGGTGGGGAGTAGTGAGGTGAGGTGGGGTGGGGAGGGTGGGGAGAGGTGGGATGAGGTGGGGTGGGGAGTAGTGGGTGAGGTGGGGTGGGGTGAGGTGGGGTGGGGAGTAGTGGGTGAGGTGGAGTGAGGTGGTGTGGGGTGAGGTGGGGTGAGGAGTAGTGGGGTGGGTGGGGAGTAGTGAGGTGAGGTAGAGTGAGGTGGGGTGGGGAGTAGTGGGTGAGGTGGGGTGGGGAGTAGTGGGGTGGGGTGAGGTCAGCTGGGGAGTAGTGGGTGAGGTGGAGTGAGGTGGTGTGGGGTGAGGTGGGGTGGGGAGGGTGGGGAGTAGTGAGGTGAGGTAGGGTGGGGAGTAGTGGGGTGGGGTGAGGTCAGCTGGGGAGTAGTGGGTGAGGTGGAGTGAGGTGGTGTGGGGTGAGGTGGGGTGGGGAGTAGTAGGGTGGGGAGGGTGGGGAGTAGTGAGGTGAGGTGGAGTGAGGTGGGGTGGGGTGAGGTGGGGTGGGGAGTAGTAGGGTGGGGAGGGTGGGGAGTAGTGAGGTGAGGTGGGGTGGGGAGTAGTGGGGTGGGTGGGGAGTAGTGAGGTGAGGTGGAGTGAGGTGGGGTGGGGAGTAGTGGGTGAGGTGGAGTGAGGTGGTGTGGGGTGAGGTGGGGTGAGGAGTAGTGGGGTGGGTGGGGAGTAGTGAGGTGAGGTGGAGTGAGGTGGGGTGGGGAGTAGTGGGGTGGGGAGTAGTGAGGTGAGGTAGGGTGGGGAGTAGTGGGGTGTGGTGGGGTGGGTGGGGAGTAGTGAGGTGAGGTGGGTTGGGGAGTAGGTTGAGGTGGAGTGAGGTGGTGTGGGGAGAGGTGGGGTGGGGAGGGTGGGGAGTAGTGAGGTGAGGTAGGGTGGGGAGAGGTGGGGTAGTAGTGGGTGAGGTGGGGTGAGGTGGGGTGGGGTGAGGTCGGGTGGGGAGTAGTGAGGTGAGGTAGGGTGGGGAGTAGTGGGGTGGGGTGAGGTGGGGTGAGGAGTAGTGGGTGACGTGGAGTGAGGTGGTGTGGGGTGAGTTGGGGTGAGGAGTAGTGGTGTGGGGTGGGGTGGGGAGTAGCGGGGTGGGGTGTGGTGGGTGGGGACTAGTGGGGTGGGGAGGGTGGGGAGTAGTGAGGTGAGGTGGGGTGTTGTGGGGTGGGGAGGGCGGGGAGTAGTGAGGTGAGGTGGGGTGTGGGGTGGGTGGGGAGGGGAGGTTGGGGTTGGTTGTGAGGTGGGGTGGGGAGTAGTGGGGTGAGGAGGGTGTGGTGGGGTGTGGGGTGGGGTGGAGTGAGGTGAGGTAGGGTGGGGTGAGGTGGGATGAGGTGGGGTGGGGAGTAGTGAGGTGAGGTAGGGTGGGGTGAGGTGGGGTGGGGAGTAGTGGGGTGGGGTGGGATGGGTGGGGAGTAGTGAGGTGAGGTGGGGTGTTGTGGGGTGGGGAGTAGTGGGGTGGGGAGGGCGGGGAGTAGTGAGGTGAGGTGGGGTGAGGTGGGGTGTGGAGTGGTTGGGGAGGGGAGGTTGGGGTTGGTTGTGAGGTGGGGTGGGGAGTAGTGGGGTGGGGTGGGTGGGGAGTAGTGGGGTGAGGAGGGTGTGGTGGGGTGTGGGGTGGGGTGGAGTGAGGTGAGGTGGGGTGGGGAGTGGTGAGGTGTGGTAGGGTGGTCCTTTGCGTATTTGTGAGTTTTTTTCATGTTTACATCACATGGATGTACAGGATGGGTTTAACCTGGTTTTTTCTCCATGTGTACACAGTCTCACCATGAATAAACTCTATTTCTGAAATTTAAAAAAAATTCCTTCGACACCCATTCTACCCCAACACTCCCAGCATCTCCTCCCACCCCAAATTGCACTTGTCACTCACACACCGAGTGGAGGTGTGGGCATTTCCCAGTGACCAATTAATCCAACCACATGAGGTGGGGAGGGAGCGGAGCAGAGCCCCCGAAGATCATGGAGACCCTTCTCCTGCTGAGTTCCCTGTTCCCCAACCCCGTGCTTGCCTCTTCCCCCACACCCTGGCTCCACAATCCCGGAGTCCCGCGCTCCTGCTCACCTGTTGTAGGCATTCCAGAAGTGTTCAGCGTTGCCAAGGAAACGGTTGTCGGTGAGGAGGGCCCTGTAGGTGGTCACCAGCTCGCAGTTGTTGGACATTTCCTCCTGAAGTGGGGGCGAGGGGTGGGGGGAGTGAGGGAAGAACAAAATGGTCAGGGAATTAATGTCCGCATGTGGGCTTGCAGGAGTGACGGGCTGATTGGCCTCCTCCTTCTATGAGAGGTGATGGAGGGTGTACCAGATGGGAGGGACCCCACTCCATTGAGTGAGGGCCCCAGGGAGACAGTCACAGGAATATTTTGTACTGGTCTGATCTGGCCTCCCTACCAAAGGAATGCAAGATGTATGACACAGAGAGTGCAGTGATCAGTTGCTGGGACAGGGACAGGGGTAGGGCCTTGTCCCATGAGGGGAGGTTATGCAGACCAGACTTGTACTCTCTGAGGTTCAGGAGAACAAGAGGTGATCCAATTGAAAATGCTCCTCAGGTGCGGCAAGTTGGACTACGTACGCGGATTCTCCCGGACTGGGATGTCCCAGAACTGTGTGAGAGGTTCTGCATCTCAGAATAAGTGGTCATCCATTCAGAATGGGGATGGGGAGAAATTATTCCTTCCACCCCCATCGAAGGGAGCCGAATCTCTGGAATTCTCTCCTCCCGCAACCCTCCCCCCAGCCCCAGAGGGAGATGTGTCGGTGAGTTTTAGATGTGAAGGGGGAGACAGAGTTGATGCAGGGGGCTGAGGGTCCCGCCTGGACTGACAGAATGGGATTGGGGGAGGTGTGCGGGGGGGGGATGCAGATTGGAGAGCAAGAAAGAGCAGAGGTCAAATTCTCTCCCTTTTCTGGAGCGGTACAGTGGCCCGGCATTGAGGGCTACTGCCTCATGCCTCTTTAGACACTGCTTTCGATCCTGACCTCTGCCACTGGATGCATGTGCATGGTGGGAAGATTGGGATGCCAGTCAGAGGGCAATGAATTCCAGGCAGTCACAAAGAAAGAGAGCAAACTTCAGGCACCAGAGCAGAAAACATTTGAGAAGTTACTTCGGGTCCTTGTGAAGGAAAGCTCATGAGGTAGTTGAAGAGCAGACGGGGGGCGGAAAGAGGCTGCGGGTGAAGTTGAAGCGAGCAGTGAGCCTTGGGGACAAACTACACACAAACACACAATCAACTGGGGGGTTGGGGGGAAGAGAATGAAAACCATCAGCAAGAAACACTTACCTGACTGAAGAGGTGGGCGAGGATCATGTCACTCAGGGAGCTGGTCAGACCCGTGATCTAAAATTAGTGTCACAGCAGATTAAAACCCAGTTAGATCCCAGCATGTAATCCACTCCTGGGTGTCTGTTATTATATATATAAACCCTTCCCCACCTCCAGCACCCCTGGCCTGAATGCAGTCAGTGGCCACTATGTTCTGTACATCTGCTCACTAATGCTAATCAAATCAGCCAATCATGTGGCAGCAACTCAATGCATAAAAGCATGCAGACATGGTCAAGAGGTTCAGATGTTGTCCAGAGCAAACATCAGATAGAACATAGAAACATAGAAACATAGAAACATAGAAAATAGGTGCAGGAGTAGGCCATTCGGCCCTTCGAGCCTGCACCGCCATTTATTATGATCATGGCTGATCATCCAACTCAGAACCCCGCCCCAGCCTTCCCTCCATACCCCCTGACCCCTGTAGCCACAAGGGCCATATCTAACTCCCTCTTAAACATAGCCAATGAACTGAACAGTTTGCTGTGGCAGAGAATTCCACAGATTCACCACTCTCTGTGTGAAGAAGTTTTTCCTAATCTCGGTCCTAAAAGGCTTCCCCTCTATCCTCAAACTGTGACCCCTCGTTCTGGACTTCCCCAACATCGGGAACAATCTTCCTGCATCTAGCCTGTCCAATCCCTTTAGGATCTTATACGTTTCAATCAGATCCCCCCTCAATCTTCTAAATTCCAACGAGTACAAGCCCAGTTCATCCAGTCTTTCTTCATATGAAAGTCCTGCCATCCCGGGAATCAATCTGGTGAACCTTCTTTGTACTCCCTCAATGGCAAAGATGTCTTTCCTCAGATTAGGGGACCAAAACTGCACACAATACTCCAGGTGTGGTCTCACCAAGGCCTTGTACAACTGCAGTAGTACCTCCCTGCTCCTGTACTCGAATCCTCTCACTATAAATGCCAGCATACCATTCGCCTTCCTTGGTTTATTCTTTTGCCAAACTGGGATGAACAATTGTTGTAGTTCATCCATGCAACCTTTAAATGCTTGCCATTGCATATCCACCGTCAATCCTTTAAGTGTCATTTGCCAGTCTATCTTAGCTAATTCACGTCTCATACCTTCAAAGTTACCCCTCTTTAAATTCAGAACCTTTGTTTCTGAATTAACTATGTCACTCTCCATATTAATGAAGAATTCCACCATATTATGGTCACTCTTACCCAAGGGGCCTCTCACGACAAGATTGCTAATTAACCCTTCCTCATTGCTCAAAACCCAGTCCAGAATAGCCTGCTCTCTAGTTGGTTCCTCGACATGTTGGTTCAGAAAACCATCCCGCATACATTCCAAGAAATCCTCTTCCTCAGCACCTTTACCAATTTGGTTCACCCAATCTATATGTAGATTGAAGTCACCCATTATAACTGCTGTTCCTTTATTGCACACATTTCTAATTTCCTGTTTAATACCATCTCCGACCTCACTACTACTGTTAGGTGGCCTGTACACAACTCCCACCAGCGTCTTCTGCCCCTTAGTGTTATGCAGCTCTACCCATATCGATTCCACATTTTCCCGGCTTATGTCCTTCCTTTCTATTGCGTTAATCTCTTCTTTAACCAGCAACGCCACCCCACCTCCCCTTCCTTCATGTCTATCCCTCCTGAATATTGAATATCCCTGAACGTTGAGCTCCCATCCCTGGTCACCCTGGAGCCATGTCTCTGTGATCCCAAAATGATCTAAGTGACTTTGACCATGGATTGCTGGTGCCAGACAGGGTGGTTGGAGTATCTCAGAAACTGCAGAACTCCTGGGATTTTCATGCACAATAGACTCCAGAGTTTACTGAGAATGGTGTGAAAAAACAAAAACAAATCCAGTGAGTGCAGGTTCTGTTTGGAAAAATGCCTTGTTAATGAGAGAGAGGTCAGGAGAATAACTAGACTGGTTCAAGCTGACAGGAAAGCGACACTAACTTCAATAACTACATGTTACAACAGTGGTATGCAAAAGGCCATCTCTGAATGCACGACACGTTGAACCTTGACGCAGATAGACGACAGAAGCAGAAGACCACAGCGGGTTCCACTCCCGTACCCAATAATGTGAACCCCAAACCCTGGATTAGATTCCAGCCCATGCACAATCTTTTGTTCTGTATATAAACCTCCTCCCCACCCCGTTCACCCAGTTTAGATCCCAGCATGTGACTCAGTCCAGGTCTCCTGTTATTCTACACATAAATCCCTGATCCCCTCGGTTAGATTCTAGCTTGCAAGTCCTATTATTTTTTGGGAGCTATTATTTTTATAACTCCCAATCCCATGGATTAACTCCTAGCCTGTATCTCCCTCCCGGATGCCTGTCGATGCCCTGCAGTGGTCCCTACACACAGCTGACCCTACCCCTGGATTAGACCTCAGTCTGCTCCTGGCTCTGGGATACCTGTCGATGCCCTGCAGTGATCCCCACCCACACCCTGACCTTACCCCTGGATTAGACCCTAACCGGCTCCCAGCTCTCGGATACCTGTCGATGCCCTGCAGTGATCCCCACCCACACCCTGACCTTACCCCTGGATTAGACCTCAGTCTGCTCCCTACTCTCGGATATCTGTCGATGCCCTGCAGTGATCCCCACCCACACCCTGACCTTATCCCTGGATTAGACCTCAGTCTGCTCCCTACTCTCGGATATCTGTCGATGCCCTGCAGTGATCCCCACCCACACCCTGACCTTACCCCTGGATTAGACCCCAGTCTGCTCCGCCTCTGGGATACCTGTCGATGCCCTGCAGTGATCCCCACCCACACCCTGACCTTATCCCTGGATTAGACCTCAGTCTGCTCCCTACTCTCGGATATCTGTCGATGCCCTGCAGTGATCCCCACCTACACCCTGTCCTTACCCCTGAATTAGACCCCAGTCTGCTCCGCCTCTGGGATACCTGTCGATGCCCTGCAGTGATCCCCACCCACATCCTGACCTTACCCCTGGATTAGACCTCAGTCTGCTCCCGGCTCTCGGATATCTGTCGATGCCCTGCAGTGATCCCCACCCACACCCTGACCTTATCCCTGGATTAGACCCCAGTCTGCTCCCGGCTCTCGGATATCTGTCGATGCCCTGCAGTGATCCCCACCCACGTCCTGACCTTACCCCTGAATTAGACCCCAGTCTGCTCCGCCTCTGGGATACCTGTCGATGCCCTGCAGTGATCCCCACCCACATCCTGACCTTACCCCTGGATTAGACCTCAGTCTGCTCCCGGCTCTCGGATATCTGTCGATGCCCTGCAGTGATCCCCACCCACACCCTGACCTTACCCCTGGATTAGACCTCAGTCTGCTCCCGGCTCTCGGATATCTGTCGATGCCCTGCAGTGATCCCCACCCACACCCTGACCTTATCCCTGGATTAGACCCCAGTCTGCTCCCGGCTCTCGGATATCTGTCGATGCCCTGCAGTGATCCCCACCCACGTCCTGACCTTACCCCTGGATTAGACCTCAGTCTGCTCCGCCTCTGGGATACCTGTCGATGCCCTGCAGTGATCCCCACCCACACCCTGACCTTACCCCTGGATTAGACCCTAACCGGCTCCCAGCTCTCGGATACCTGTCGATGCCCTGCAGTGATCCCCACCCACACCCTGACCTTACCCCTGGATTAGACCTCAGTCTGCTCCCTACTCTCGGATATCTGTCGATGCCCTGCAGTGATCCCCACCCACACCCTGACCTTATCCCTGGATTAGACCTCAGTCTGCTCCCTACTCTCGGATATCTGTCGATGCCCTGCAGTGATCCCCACCTACACCCTGTCCTTACCCCTGAATTAGACCCCAGTCTGCTCCGCCTCTGGGATACCTGTCGATGCCCTGCAGTGATCCCCACCCACATCCTGACCTTACCCCTGGATTAGACCTCAGTCTGCTCCCGGCTCTCGGATATCTGTCGATGCCCTGCAGTGATCCCCACCCACACCCTGACCTTATCCCTGGATTAGACCCCAGTCTGCTCCCGGCTCTCGGATATCTGTCGATGCCCTGCAGTGATCCCCACCCACGTCCTGACCTTACCCCTGGATTAGACCTCAGTCTGCTCCGCCTCTGGGATACCTGTCGATGCCCTGCAGTGATCCCCACCCACACCCTGACCTTACCCCTGGATTAGACCCTAACCGGCTCCCAGCTCTCGGATACCTGTCGATGCCCTGCAGTGATCCCCACCCACACCCTGACCTTACCCCTGGATTAGACCTCAGTCTGCTCCCTACTCTCGGATATCTGTCGATGCCCTGCAGTGATCCCCACCCACACCCTGACCTTATCCCTGGATTAGACCTCAGTCTGCTCCCTACTCTCGGATATCTGTCGATGCCCTGCAGTGATCCCCACCTACACCCTGTCCTTACCCCTGAATTAGACCCCAGTCTGCTCCGCCTCTGGGATACCTGTCGATGCCCTGCAGTGATCCCCACCCACATCCTGACCTTACCCCTGGATTAGACCTCAGTCTGCTCCCGGCTCTCGGATATCTGTCGATGCCCTGCAGTGATCCCCACCCACACCCTGACCTTATCCCTGGATTAGACCCCAGTCTGCTCCCGGCTCTCGGATATCTGTCGATGCCCTGCAGTGATCCCCACCCACGTCCTGACCTTACCCCTGGATTAGACCTCAGTCTGCTCCGCCTCTGGGATACCTGTCGATGCCCTGCAGTGATCCCCACCCACACCCTGACCTTACCCCTGGATTAGACCCTAACCGGCTCCCGGCTCTCGGATACCTGTCGATGCCCTGCAGTGATCCCCACCCACACCCTGACCTTACCCCTGGATTAGACCCTAACCGGCTCCCGGCTCTCGGATACCTGTCGATGCCCTGCAGTGATCCCCACCCACACCCTGACCTTACCCCTGGATTAGACCCTAACCGGCTCCCGGCTCTCGGATATCTGTCGATGCCCTGCAGTGGTCCCCACTCACCTTCGATGCTGCCCAGTCTATCCATCCCTTGGCGTTGTGGTCGATGTTCAGCAGGACCAGCCCCTCCACGAGATCGGGGTTGAACTTCTGTGTGAAGGACAGGGTGGGGCTTCAGCCGCATGGCCCAGTGCAGATGCTCCCCACACCCCTCCCATCACACCAGGCAGAGTGGGCAGAGGGTGGGAGCGCACGCGTGGATGAGCAAGGGCCACAATCGAGGGATTAAAGGGGCAGACGGTGAGCTTCAGAGGTGCATAGTTGGGAGTGGGGGGAGGGGAAGGGTGGGGTTAGGGACTGGAATGGGCAGGGAGGAAGGCAGTGAGTGGAGGGGAGAGTGAGAGGGTAAAGGGGGAGAGAGGAAGAGGAGTGGAGGATCAGGGAGGAAGGCAGAGAGTTGAGGTGTGAGGGTAAGGGGGATAGAGAGAGGGGAGAGGGGTACGGAAATGGGAGAAAGAGGTGTCATAGTGTCATCGAGCACCTACAGGCCCTACCCATCCAGTCCATGCCAATCTATTAATCTGCACAGTACCATCAACCTGCACCCAGACCTTACCCCTACATACCCCTCCCATCCATGTACCGTTCCAAAGTGTTGAGATTGAACCAGCATCCACCATTTCTGCTTGCAATTCGTTACACACTCTCACCACCTTCTGAGTGAAGATTCCCCTCATGTTGCCCTTTAAACATTTCACCCTTCACCCTTAACCCATGACCTTCAGCTCCAGTCTCACCCAAGTTCAGTGGGAAAAACCTGTTTACATTTACCCTTTCTATACCCATCACAATCTCGTATACTTTTATCAAATCTTCTTATATTCTTCAATAAACTCCTAACCTATTCAAACTTTGCAGATAACTCAGGTCCTCAAGTCAAGGCAATATGCTTGTCAATTTTCTCTGTACTTTTTCAACCTCATATATATCCCAATACGGAGGGAGGGAGAAGATGGCGACGCGACACAGCGCGCGTAGCCTCTCCGGTGAAATTATATCGTATTTGTAAGTAAGGTGCCGTGTACAATTCTGATTTGATGGAGGCAGTCGTGAGAGCACGGAGGAACATCTGCAGTAACTTCTGAAATGCCCGGTTCGCTGCCGCTGCTACTGGGCGATCGAGAATCTCTGGAGAGAAGGCCCCAAAATCCCCGGCTTTGCCTGCTGCTAGCGACCGGGTTTGGGGTCGAGGCGTTCGGCAGAGATGGTGCTCGGGGCTCAATGTCGGAGGGCTGGTTGGAGCTCGAAGTTTTCGGACGACTCAGAGTCGGACTGTGGTCGGGCATGGCAGGGAGAGTTTTCTTCCTTCTCCCGTCTGCGTGAGATGTGGGACTTTCGAGAGACTTTGAACTTTTTTACCGTGCTCACGGCCTGTTCTTCAAGTTACGGTATTGCTTGCACTGTTGTAACTATATGTTATAATTATGTGATTTTTGTCCGTTTTTCAGTCTTGGTCTGTCCTGTGTTTCTGTGATATCACACCAGAGGAGTATTGTATCATTTCTTAATGCATGCATTACTAAATGACAATAAAAGAGGACTGCGTGTCCTCATAATCTAATATCTTTCCTGTAGGTATAAATTAGGTTATTTATTTGTAGGTAGCTGACCAAAAATGTACACAATACTTCAAATTAAGCCTCACCAACATCTTAAATGACTCCAACATAACATCCCAATCCCTGTACTCAATACATACATTTATGAAGGCCAATATGTCAAAAGCTTTCTTTACGACCCTATCTAACTGTGATCCCACTCGCAAGGAATTATGGATCAGTATTCCCAGATCTCTCTTCTACCACACTCCTCAGTGCCCTAGCGCTCACCACGTAAGTCCTACCCTAGTTTGTCTTCTCAAAGTTTATCACCTTGCACTTGTCTGCATTAAATTCCATCTGTCATTTTTCGGCCTATTTTTCCAACTAGTTCAGATCCCACTGCAAGTCATGATAGCCTTCCACACTGTCACTGCACCCCCAATCTTGATGTCACCCATAAATTTGCTGATCCAGTTGACCACATTGTCATCCAGATGATTGTTATAGATGATAAACAACAACACACTCCAGCTCCAGTCCCTGCTGCACTCCACTAGTCACAGGCCTCCAGTCAAAGGGGCAGCCATCTACCACCACACCCTGGCTTCTCCCGCAAACCAATTGTCTCATCCAATTTACTACCTCATCTTGAATGCCGAGCGACTGAACCCTCTTGACCAACCTCCCATGCGGGAACTTGTCAAAGGCCTTCCTAAAGTCCATGTAGACAACATCCACTGCCTTGCCTTCATCAACTTTCCTGGTAACTTCCCTGAAGAAGATTGGTTGAACATGACTTACCATGCACAAAGCCATGCTGACTATCCCTAAGAAGTCCCTGTCTGTCCAAATACTCATAAATCCAGTCCTTTAGAATACCTTCCAATAACTTTCCCACTACTGATGTCAAGCTCCCCAGCCAATAATTTTGTGGTTTATTTTTAGAGCCTTTCTTAAACAGCAGAACAACATTGGCTATCCTCCAGGCCTCTGGCACCTCACACGTGGCTAAGAATATTTTAAATATCTCTGCTGGGACTCCTGCACCAGTCTCCCTCTGGGCCCGAAGGATCACATTTATCCACACTAACTTTCCTCAAGACAGCAAACACCTCCTCCTCTGAATAGAGTCCATAACCTTTTTGCTGCTTTGCCTCACTACTATAAACTCTGTGCCCATCTTTTGAGTAAATACAGAGGCAAAAGATCCGTTTAAGATCTTCCCATCTCTTTTGACTCCATGCATAGATACCATTCTGACCTTGCAGAGGACCAATTTTGTCCCTTGTTATCTTTTCACTCTTGCTGTGGTACATTGGGTGGCAACTTTGCTGTTTCTTTAGCAATTGTCTGTTTTCACAAGGCTGAGTGTTAGCTTGACACTCGACCTCGCGTGCAAGGAGCCAGCCGGGTTCAAACACTACTGGCCGGCGATGTTATCCTTTTGCTCATAACGTAACTTGAGATTTTCCTTCACCTTGTCTGCTGGAGCAACTGCATGCCTTCTTAAATGTTCGCCTGCATTTCTTATACACCTGAAGTACATCATGTGCTTGCCTATACCTGCCCTGCACCTCCTTTTTTTTGTTATCAGGCCCTCAATATCGCTTGAAAATCAAGGTTCCCGGAGCCTGCTATCCATGCCTTTCAGATGGAGCAGAAGGGGGAGGGAGAGGGTGGTGGGAATGCTGAGGGAGACTCGGTGGGTGTAGAGGGGGAGTGAGTGAGTGAGGAGTCGTGGGCGAGGGGTCAGGGGGTATGGAGAAGGAGCAGAAAGTCGGGAGCAGCCCAGACTCACCGCGAACATGGCCAGGATATAGGCTCCAGCGCCCACTCCCACTCCGATAATACTCCGGAAGCTGGGGAGAGAGGCAGAGGGGTTGAAACATCCTTCCCACCATAGTTACGCCTTTCACCGCCCACTTTAATCCCCCGCCCCCCCAGAAACCCTCCTCGTGCTGATTTGAGTTTTGCAGTAGCCCTGACCCTCGGCTTCTGTGTCAGCCTCCATACTGCAGTGTGAGAACCGGCCCCCCTTTCTACCCCCCATCACTCTCCCACTGAGGACACCGCCCCTCGATCCTCACACCATCCTCGCACTGAGTTAAAATATCAGCCTCAAGACCTGGGAGGGAATTAACATATCACACCCCCCAACTCCACTGCCCAACCCAAACCAGGAGGATCTCTGGAAGGGAAGGGCACATGGGGGGTTGGGGGGTGGGGGGAGTGAGAGAGGAGAGGAGAGGAAATTCTCTCCATCTTCACTACTCCATCTCACCTCCTTTCATCTATTCCTGTCCCTCCCTATCGTCCCCTTCCCTTCTCCCATATCCCCACCACTGATTACCCCATCCTCGCCCCAATGCCTCTCTTTCGACCCATTACTCTCCCTCCACACCCGTCCAGTCCCCTCTCTCTTCATTCCCTATTTCTTACTTTTCTCTGTTTCGAATCCCAGCTCTTCTCTCTCTCTTTCCCTCACCCTTTACTTACTCTCTCTCTGTCTAACTCCACAACTGCTCTCTTTTCACCACCCCTCCTTCTCACGTCACCCCCTCTATCTGTCTCCACCTCCTCCCACTTTCTCTCTTCACCTCCTCTCTTGCTTCACTACCCCTCCCTCTCTCCCCACCACTTTCCCCACTCTTTTTACCCTGCTATTTTCTCAACTCCCCCTTCTAACTCCCCTCCCCCTCCCTCTCCTCACTCCCACTCATCTCCCCTCAAACTCCACCCTCTACTCCCCCTTCCCTCTCTCCTCACTCCCCCTCCAATTGCCCCTCGCCTCACTCGACCCTCTCTCTACAGCCTACCTCCATTCAGCTTCCTCTCTCTGCTCACTCCACCCTTTCTTCACTCGCCTATCTCCACACCCCCCTTTCTTCCCCCCTCTTCACTACCCCTTCTTTCTCCACCCACCCCCCCCGCTCTCTCGTTCCTTTGCTGACTTCCTTCATTCCGATGCCTCCTCAGTGAGAATACATCCTCATCCACCCCCATCCATGTTTAAAGGCTGCTCTCTAGTCCGGATCTCCATAGGATCAAGCTCTCTCCTGGAATTCCTCTGCCTTCCTCTCCAGGACTTTTCCAGCCTCTGGAGAGCAGGGGATCAGGGACGAGAGGTGATCGTCCAATTGTGGATAAAGGTGGCCAGAGAGCAGCTCAGGAAAAGTTCGGGTGCAGGACGGGACAAAACTTACTTGAAGTACTGTAGTACACAGGTTAACATCTCACAGAGCTGTTCCATCGAAGGGTACTGGTACCTGGGAGAGAAACACACATCAGAACCTAAAACCACACCAAACAATCATCCAGGGACAGGGTCAGACAGAGGATAGGGTCAGACACAGGGTGAGACTCCCTCCACACCGTCCCGTCACACACTCCCAGGGACAGGGTCAGACACAGGGTGAGACTCCCTCCACACCGTCCCGTCACACACTCCCAGGGACAGGGTCAGACGCAGGGTGAGGCTCCCTCCACACCGTCCCATCACACACTCCCAGGGACAGGGTCAGACACAGGGTGAGGCTCCCTCCACACCGTCCCATCACACACTCCCAGGGACAGGGTCAGACACAGGGTGAGGCTCCCTCCACACCGTCCCGTCACACACCCCCAGGGACAGGGTCAGACACAGGGTGAGACTCCCTCCGCACCGTCCCGTCACACACTCCCAGAGACAGGGTCAGACACAGGGTGAGGCTCCCTCCACACCATCCCGTCACACACTCCCAGAGACAGGGTCAGACACAGGGTGAGGCTCCCTCCACACCGTCCTGTCACACACCCCCAGGGACAGGGTCAGACACAGGGTGAGGCTCCCTCCACACCGTCCTGTCACACACTCCCAGGGACAGGATTAGGCTGAAATGACCTTGGGTTGTAGGCTCTTTCCTTCATGGCCGAAACTTCCTCTGCACATCTGCTGTATCCAGCCCTAGCAGTACCCGATCAGTTTCAAAACAATCCCCCCCACCATCCTTCTGCACTCTTGTCGAGGTCTGGCCCCGAGACATCAAAGACTCCTCATACATTAAGCTATTCATCTACAGAAACATTCTTGTGAACTTCCTCTGGACTCTCTCCAGGGCCAGCACTTTCTTTCTTAGATACGGGGCCCAAAACTGCTCACAATATTGCAAATGCTGTCTGAGCAATCCTTCCAAAAGCTTTCAGCTGGCCTTCCTCTCTTACAGAATACTGACATCGAATGCTAATTGACAGGGTACTGAAAAGCTTGGGTTAGAGCACACATGGAGGGGATGATTCCATCAGTGGGATAGTCTGGGATCCAAGGGCACAGCTTCAGAAACTCCCTTATAATGCGGGCGAGGAGGAATTTGTGAATCTGTGGGGTTCGTTCGCATAAAGGGAGGAGGAGGTTACATCACTGGGTGTATTTAGGGCACAGCCTGAAGGGGTGTTGATCAATGAGGGGTTAAGGATTATAGGGAGAAGACAGGAGAACAGAGTTAAAAAGAAACAGCAGTGATTGAATGATGGAACAGAATCGATGGGCTGAATGGCCTAATTTGCTCCTACGTCTTCTGGTCTATTGCATTTGTCTTCTTTACTACCGACTCAACCTGTAATTTAATCATGTGGGAATCCCCAATCCCTGGATTCTCACGCCATTTAGAAAGCAGTCCATGCATTTAATTCTTCCTGCATGCCGGAGCGAGGTGGAGATCAGTAAATCATAACAGCATTTCCCTCAGCGTCAGAAAGACAGTGACTTCAGGAGGGAGGTTGGTGCACTTGCTCCTGCTTACATGAACAGAGCTGAGGATCCACTCCAATTTGCCTACCAACACAACAAGGGCGATAGCAGATGCCCTTTCATACGCTCTTCACTCAACCCTGGAACATCTGGACAGAAAGGAGTACTCTTCATTGGCTACAACTCAGCATTCAGTACTATCATCCCCTCAAAACTAATTTATGAGCTCCAAGACCTAGATCTTCAACTTCCTCACTTGCAGTCAGTTCGGATTGCCAACAACTTCTCCATAATCACCCTCAGCACGGGTGCACCATGAGGCTGTCTGCTGCACTCACTTTCCACCTACGACTGTGAGGCTGAGCACAGCTTCAATGCCATATCCGTCTGCTGATGACTCCGCTGCCCTTGACCTAATCAGAGGTTAGGAGGGAGATTGAAAATCTGGCTGAGCGATACCACAACAACAACCTCTCACTCAAGGTCAGCGTGACCAAGGAGCTGATTATTGACCACAGGAGGAGGAAGCCGGGGTCCATGAGCCAGTCCTCATCGGAGGATCTGAGGTGGAGGGGCTCAGTAAGTTTAAGTTGCTCGGTGTTATCATTTCAAAGGATCTGTCCTGAGTGCCATAACAGAGAAAGCACAGTAGCGCCTCTGCTTTCTTTGAAGTTTGCAAAGATTTAGCATGGCATCTAAAACTTTGGCAAGCTTCTATAAATCTGTGGTGGAGAGTATGTTGACTGGTTGCATCGCAGCCTGGTACAGAAACACCCATGTCCTTGAACGGAAAGCCCACGAAAGGTATTGGATATAGACTAGTCCATCAAGGATAAAACCTTCTACAGCATTGAGCACATCTATATGGAGCGCTGTGAGATGAAAGCAGCGTCCAGGCATTGCTCTCTTCTCCCTGCTGCTATGAGGAAGGAGGTACAGGATCCTCAGGACCCACGCCACCAAGTTCAGAAGCAGTTATTACCCCCTCAACCATCCGGCTCTTGAAGCAGAGGGGATAACTTCATTTTCCCCATCACTGAACTGTTCTCATAAATTCTGGACTCACTTTCCAGGACACATCATGTTCTCGATATTTATTGTATGTATGTTTATTTTTCTCCTTTTTCTAATTGGCCCGGTTTGTTTGCCCATCCTGTTAGGTGCAGACCTTCATCGATTCTACTGTGCTTCTTCTATCTACTGTGAATGCCTGCAAGAAAATGAGTCTCAACGACAAATTTACTTTGAACTTTGAAAATAATGAGGGGTATAGATAGGGTGACTGCTTGTAGGCTTTTTTCCCCCATCAGGTTGTGTGAGAATAAAACTAGAGGTCATAGGTTCAGGGTGAAAGGTGAAATATTTAAGGGTAACCTGAGAGGAGCCTCTTTACTGAGAGGGTGCTGCAAGTGGACTGGTTGATGGGGGTTCATTCGTAACGTTCAGAAGAAGCTTGGATAGGTATGTGGATGGGAGGGGTATGAAGGCTATAGGATTGGTACGAGTAGATAGTACTTGGCATATACTAGATGGGTTGTGTTCCGTAGTTATCTTTGATTCTCTGTATCTCAGTATATCAAACGGTAGTAATTCACATAGGTGGGCATATTTCTGCGCTCAAAATTAGCCAGGTTTCAGGCCTGGCACCTTCCTTGGAGATATGGCACAAGAACCTCCCC